>NW_027362821.1:7065000-7122500 GCF_046119375.1 Phyllobates terribilis
GATATGATTTTAGGTTGACACGAACATGAGGCTCTGTGAGTACTTCATGCTCTATGACCCGAGTGAATCCTGGCAACTCGGAAAACATGTCTTTATTTCTCTGTAGCAACTCTTTGCACTGTTGATTTTGGGCACGTGACAGCGACTCTGCCACCTTGACCTCTTTCACATCAGCGTCAGGCTCAGCCACTAAACACAAAGTTTTCTCTGGCTCCCTATCTCGCTATGGCTTAATCAAGTTGATGTGGTACACCTGGTAGGACTTCCTTCTCCCTGGCTGGTGAACTTTATAGTTGACCTCATCAACCTTTTCAACTATTTCGTAGGGGCCCTGCCACTTCACCAGGAATTTGCTCTCCACTGTAGGTACCAGCACTAGTACCCGATCCCCAGGGTTGAAGTGACTCATTCTTGCCGATCTATTGTACACCCTAGATTGCGCATCTTGTGTTTGGAGAAGGTGCTCTTTCACGATGGGCATCACCCTGGCAATTCTTTCTTGCATTTAGGCCATGTGTTAGAATACACTCCGGTAGGGTGTAGACTCTGCCTCCCAGGTCTCCTTTTCCACATCCAGGAGTCCTTGGGGGTGTCAGCCATACAACAGTTCAGAAGGGGAGAATCCAGTAGAGGACTGTGGAACCTCTCTGATGGAGAAGAGATGGTACGGAAATAGGCAGTCCCAGTCTCGGCCATCCTTCTCTACGACCTTCTTTAACCCCTTAACCCCCGAGGGTGGTTTGCACGTTAATGACCAGGCCAATTTTTACAATTCTGACCACTGTCACTTTATGAGGTAATTACTCTGGAACGCTTCAACGGATCCCCCTGATTCTGAGATTGTTTTTTCATCACATATTGTACTTCATGATTGTGGTAAAATTTCTTCGATATCACTTGCGTTTATTTGTGAAAAAAACGGAAATTTGGTGAAAATTTTGAAAATTTTGCATTTTTCAAAATTTGAATTTTTATGCCCTTAAATCAGAGAGATATGTCACACAAAAGAGTTAATAAATAACATTTCCCACATGTCTACTTTACATCAGCACAATTTTGGAACCAAAATTTTTTTTTGTTAGGGAACTATAAGGGTTAAAAGTTGACCAGCGATTTCTCATTTTTCCAACAAAATTTACAAAACCATTTTTTTAGGGACCACATCACATTTGAAGTCACTTTGAGAGGTCTTTATGACAGAAAATACCCAAAAGTGACACCATTCTAAAAACTGCACCCCTCAAGGTACTCAAAACCACATTCAAGAACTTTATTAACCCTTCAGGTGCTTCACAGGAATTTTTGGAATGTGGAAGAAAAAAATTAATATTTAACTTTTTTCACAAAAATGTTACTTTAGACCCAATTTTTTTTATTTTCACAGGGGTAACAAGAAAAAAATGGACCCCAAAATTTGTTGTGCAATTTCCCCTGGGCACGCAGATACCCCATATGTGGGGAAAAAACACTGTTTGGGCGCACGGCAGGGCTCGGAAGGAAAGGAGCGCCATTTGACTTTTTGATTGTAAAATTTGCGTGAATAATTAGCGGACGCCATGTTGCGTTTGGAGAGCCCCTGTGTGCCCAAACATTGGAGCTCCCCCACAAGTGACCCCATTTTGGAAACTAGACCCCCCAAGGCACCTATCTAGATGCATAGTGAGCACTTGGAACCCCCAGGTGCTTCACAAATTGATTCGTAAAAATGAAAAAGTGAAAAAAAAAAAAAAAACTTTCATTTTTATGAATCAATTTGTGAAGCACCTGGGGGTTCTAAGTGCTCTCTATGCATCTAGATAGGTGCCTTGGGGGGTCTAGTTTCCAAAATGGGGTCACTTGTGGGGGAGCTCCAAAGTTTGGGCACATAGGGGCTCTCCAAACGCAACATGGTGTCCGCTAACAATTTGAGCCGACAATTTGTTAGCGGACACCATGTTGCGTTTGGAGAGTCCCTGTGTGCCCAAACATTGGAGCTCCCCCACAAGTGACCCCATTTTGGAAACTAGACCCCCCCCCCCCAAGGCACATATCTAGATGAATAGTGAACAGTTGGAACCCCCAGGTGCTTCACAAATTGATTCGTAATAATGAAAAAGTGGAAAAAAAATACTTTTCCATTTTTACGAATCAATTTGTGAAGCACCTAAGGGTTCCAAGTGCTCACTATGCATCTAGATAGGTGCCTTGGGGGGGGGGGGTCTAGTTTCCAAAATGGGGTCACTTGTGGGGGAGCTCACAGGGACTCTTCAAACGCAACATGGCGTCCGCCAACAATTTGAGCCGATTTTCCATTCAATTTGTTAGCGGACACCATGTCGCGTTTGGAGAGCCCGTGATGTGCCTAAACAGTGGAGCTCCCCCAAAAGTGACCCCATTTTGGAAACTATACCCCTCGAGGATTTTATTAAGGTGTATAGTGAACATTTTGAACCCAGAGGTACGACACAGAATTTGATAACATTAGGTCATCATATTGAATAAGTTGTCATTAGTCTTGAGCGCAAGTGCTCGCTACTTGAGTTTGCATCGGGTACTCAGGTATGCACCATGTACTGCGTGTGCTCGAGTGACATGCTCGAGTCCCCGCCCGGATGTTTCACGGTTATTAGACACCCCAAAAAAAACATGCGGGGATCGCTCGTACATGGCAGGCAATCCCCGCAAAGTTTTTTGGGGCGTGAAGCATATGGGGCGGAGACTCGAGCATGTCACTCAAATACCCACGATACTCAATGCATACCAGAACACCCAATGCAAACTCAAGTAGCAAGCACTTGCGCTCAACACTAGTCGCCATATCGTCATCTTTTTTTCTTACTTTTGAAAAAAAACCCAACCCCAACCCCAGCCCTAACCGTAGCACAACCCTAACCCTAGCACAACCCTAACCTGAGAGTTTATTTTTTACGCCGTTCCTCATGCGGTATAAGTGATTAGACGACCTAATTCTTCGGGTCGGTGAGACTACAGCGATACCAGAATCATATGGGGTTTTTATGACTGACAGCTGTTACACACTAAAAGACGCATTTTTGTAAAATCTAGTTTTTGCATCGCCATATTTTGAGAGCTATAATTTTTCCAGATTTTGTCAGACAGTCATTTGACGGCTTTTTTTGCGGGGTGAGTTGACGTTGTTATTGGTGCCATTTTCAGGCACGTGACATTTTTTGATCGCTTTCTATTCTGATTTTTGGAGGCAGAATAAACAAAAACCAACAATTCAGGAATTGTTTTTTTTTTTTTTATTCTGTTCCGCGTGTGGTAAAATTGATAAGGTAGCTTTATTCTTCGGGTCAGTACGTTTACAGCGGTACCACATTTATATCGTATTTCTATGTTTTGCACTTTTACATAATAAAAGCAATTTTATAGAAAAAAATATTTTTTAGCATAGCTTTATTCTGAGAGCTATAACTTTTTTATTTTTCGGATGATGGAGCTGTATGGCGGCTTGTTTTTTGCGGGATGAGGTGACGTTTTCAGCGGTACCATTTTTATTTATATTTGTCTTTTTGATCGCGTGTTATTCCATTTTTTATTTGGCGGTATGGTGATTGTTTTTTGCTTCGTTTTTTATTTATTTTTTTTACCTTGTTCACTGAAGGGGTTAACTAGTGGGACAGTTTTATAGGTCAGGATGTTCCGGACGCGGCGATACCAAATATGTGTACTTCTATTGTTTGTTTTTTTTATAATAATATTTATTGATGGGTACATTATATTTTTATTATTGGTGGATTATTTTTTTTATTTTTTTAAAAATATTTTTACAATTTTTTTTTTCACTTTCTGATAGTTTTTATACTTTATCACTTTGTCCCACTGTGGGACTTTCACTTTTTTTTCTCTGATCGCCTGCATGGCACTGGAATGCAGCACCATCCCTGTGCCATGCAGGCTGTCAGCGCTGGACAGGGAGAAGATTGTTTGGAGATGCACTGCGCATGTCCAAAAAATCTTCCTGATGTCTGGTGACCCAGATGTTGTCATGACGACATCGGGTCGTCATGGCAACATCCTGGAAGCCACGGCAGACAGCGATGGAAGCCGGAAGAGGAGGTGAGTATCTGCGATCACCTCCCCTTGCCACCGCATTGCTGCAATCGACTTCAATCGCAGCATCGCGGGGGTTAATGTGCTGGAAGCGGTGCAGGACCGCTCCCTGCACATAGTACCGGGTGTCAGCTGTGACAATCAGCTGATACTCGGCGGCGATCGCGCCCGCACAGCCTGTGTGCGCGCACGATCGCGATGACGTACTAATACAGGTCTGGCTCTTAAGTCCTAGGGCACAGACGCGTATTAGTGCGTCAAATGTTGTTAAGGGGTTAACATGGCCTTCCAGTTTTTTTTTAACCATTCCACCAAGCCATCCATCTGTGGATGGTAGACTGAGGTCCATAGTTGTGTGATTTGCAGAGTTTTGCACAACTCTCTCATCACCTTTGACATAAATGGGGTCCCTTGATCCATTAGGATCTCCTTAGGTAATCCCGTTCTAGAAAAAAAATGGACCATCTCCCGGGCTATACACTTGGAGGAGTTATGTAGCGGCACAGCCTTCGGATACCGTGTCGCATAGTCGAGTACCACTAGGATATATTGATGCCCTCTGGCGGACTTGACCAGGGGCCCCACCAGATCCATGGCTATGCGATCAAAGGGCACCTCAATGATACTAAGGGGCTCCAGAGGCGTGTCACCGGGGAGGTCAGCTGGCAGGTGGGACAGGACCTACAATAATTTACAATTTCTTGGTGACAACCGGGCCAATAGAATCTCTGGAGGATTCGTTCCTGTGTTTTTTCTACCCCCAGGTGACCACCTAACACATGTGCATGGTCCATGTCTAATACCTTACGCCTGTATGTTCCCGGCACCAGCTTGACGAGCTCCCCTCTCACCTTTGCGAGTATAGCAAGTCCCCATTGACGGAAAAGTATGGGTATATGGTGTCACCCCCGGCTATTGAGCAACACAGACACATTATCAAATGCCCCTTTAAGAGTTAAATCCCTCAGTTGGGCAGTTCCAACTGCGATTCATCTGCCTCTTGGGACTTTGGACGAACGCCCAGTGAAGATTTAGTCCCATTCTTTTGGGAGCCCCAGAAAGGTGACATAACCCCTGCTTAACCACCCAGGGAACCCTCTACTGCCCGGTACCTGTCTACTAGACCCACCAGGTCATCTGAATTTTGGGGATCTCCCAGGGCAACCCAGGAGTGAATCGGCTTTGGCAGAGAGTGGATAAACCGATCGATGACCACGCGCTCGACCATCTGGGCTTGGGAACAAGTCTCTGGCTGCAGCCACTTCTGTACCAGGTGCAGAAGATCAAACGTTTGTGACCAAGGAGGTTTGTCCCTGTGGAAGTCCCAGAGGTGGACTCGTTGTGCTCTGACTGCCAGGGTTATGCCCAGCTGCGCCAGGATCTCAGCCTTAAGCTTGCTATACTCCTTAGTGTTTTGCAGGGCCAGATCAAAATACGCCTTTTGTGGTTCCCTGGTCAGATATGGCGCTAGAACCTCCGCCTACTGCTCTGATGGTAGTCTCTCACGGTCTGCCACCCTCTCAAACACGGCCAGGAACGTCTTGACGTCATCCCTCGGAGTCATCTTTTGCAACGCCCCTCTCATCGTTTTCCTTACCTGGGTCTCGTCGCTTCGGCCTGGAGGTGGTGCGGCTTCTCTAGCACGGAGGGCCTCCGCCAGGAGCGTCATGTGTTCCTGCTGCTGTCTCTGCTGCATATATTGCTACTGAAGCTGGAACTGCTGTACTAACAATTTGTTGGTCTCCTGCTGAGCTTGCTGCTGGTGCATATTCGCCTGCACCAGTTGCTTTATCAGCTCCTCCATGCTGCCGGACGAACCTTGCTGGCTGGCGGCCTTCACCCAGGACATATACGTTTTCCTGTAGCAGTCACACTGCCCCTTGGGATTTGTGCCCACATTCTCCACCAATTTGTGACGGATCAGCTCTCAGGTAGGCTCAAGTTCACACAGGAATGCAGTCCTCAGGTTCCAAAGCAAACTGGTGGTTTATTAAATGTCCATAAACCAACCAGGAAAACAAAACATAACAGTCTTTTTCTGGCACAAAAAGGTATAACAGGATAAAACTCAAAATAACTGTTCCATATGCAGCACGGCTTCAGCCGTTTAAATGTAGTGCTTTTCTCTGTCTCCAGCAGACTCTGAGCAGCACATGCAAGGTCTGCTCACCTTGCACAACACACTGAGACAGGCGCAGCTGTCTTAAATCAAGCCTTCCAAGACCTGGACTGGAGGTAAGTGAGCAGCTGATCCCGCCCAGCTCTTTCAGCTGCTCTTAAAACCCGGCCCTTTAACTCCCTCTCAGCACTATGTGTGCTGGAGCTTGCTTCTCCAGGTCCTATATCACCGAAGCTTGGTACTTCAGGGACACATACCCCCCGTCCACGACCTGTCCGGCAACAACCTTACAGCGCACAGATACATACACCTAAGACACACTTGGCTCCGCTCCATACACCTCGTACGAGCGCGGCTCCGCTCCATACACGCGTGGCTCCGCTCCGTATGCCTCGTACACGCGCGGCTCCGCTCCGTACGCCTCGTACACGTGCGGCTCCGCGCGCCTCGTACACGCTCCGCTCCGCGCGCCTCGTACACGCGCTGCTCCGCTCCGTACGCCTCCGCTCCGTACGCCTCGTACACGCGCGGCTCCGCTCCGTACGCCTCGTACACGCGCGGCTCCGCTCCTGACGCCTCGTACACGCGCGGCTCCGCTCCGTACGCCTCGTACACGCGCGGCTCCGCTCCGTACGCCTCGTACACACGCGGCTCCGCTCCGTACACCTCGTACACACGCGGCTCTGCTCCGTACACCTCGTACACACGCGGCTCTACTACGTCCACACTGTAAACCCCTCCTGACCCCACACATAAACTTCAGCTCATCCAGCACCATGACAACCAGCACAGCAGAGTCCTGCATCCACTGAGGCCCCTGATCATGTGACCCCTGACTCCTCCCCTCCTGTGACCTCATCACAGCTCCTGTGCGCACAGAGCAGCCATTTATGTGGTGGCGGCTCTGCAGGTGGAGGTATGTGGAGACCCCCATTACTGGGCGCAGGGGGCATTAACCCCTTCAGCACGGAGACTCTTTTGGGGTCTTGTGTTGCCCCTTTATAAGAATCATAAGGTTTTTGTTCTGTTTCCTGTAATAGATACATACGACCCAACTATGGAGACAGGAAGGGAGGAAACGTATTGTTCTCATAGTACAGGACCCCTTTACTGTCCCCACAGTGCAATGCCCCCATTATGCCCCTTATGCAGAATGTATGATGCCCCAACACAGTGTAATGCCCCCATTATGCACCTTATGCAGGATATATGATGCCCCCACACAGTGTATTGCCCCCATTATGCCCCTTATGCAGGATGTATGATGCCCCCACAGTGTAATGCCCCCATTATGCACCTTATGCAGGATGTATGATGCCCCCACAGTGTAATGCCCCCATTATGCCCCTTATGCAGGATGTATGATGCCCCCACACAGTGTAATGCCCCCATTATGCCCCTTATGCAGGATGTATGATGCCCCCACACAGTGTAATGCCCCCATTATGCCCCTTATGCAGGATGTATGATGCCCCCACACAGTGTATTGCCCCCATTATGCCCCTTATGCAGGATGTATGATGCCCCCACACAGTGTAATGCCCCCATTATGCCTCTTATGCAGGATGTATGCTGCCCCACACAGTGTAATGCCCCCTATGCAGTATGTATGATGCCCCCACACAGTGTAATGCCCCCATTATGCCCCTTATACAGGATGTATGATGCCCCCACACAGTGTAATGCCCCCATTATGCCTCTTATGCAGGATGTATGCTGCCCCACACAGTGTAATGCCCCCTATGCCGTATGTATGATGCCCCCCCACAGATTAATGTCCCTACAGTACCACCTTCCCCCCACACACAGTATAATGTTCCCACAGTACTGCCTGAGGTCCTGCAGTTGGAATAAGTCCTGAGATTTTACAGTTGGAATAATCCCTCCGGACAGCGGTTTTCCCTTTGCCTGCTCCCCTACATGTATACCCTCGAGCATGTATACATTCATGTAGGGGAGCAGGCCTTACTAGATATCGAGGCTTTATACAGTAATATACCGCATGAGGATGGTATCAGAGGAGTAAGACGTTTATTGAAATCAAGATCAATAGAGTGTAGCAGACATAATGACTTCATGGACGATCTTCTAAAATTCACTCTTACTCGTAACATCTTTCTTTTTGACAGGAAGTACTTACCCGAGCTCAGGGGTACTGCGATGGGGGGCCCCTGTACCTCCTCATCTGGTAACCTATTCCTGGCTGGTGGGAGGAAACCACAATATTCAGGGATGATCATAAGTGGTGGCAACCATATATTGGGCATGGGATAGATATATTGACAACATTTTTATTATCTGGTCAAGGACGAGTGAACAATTTCTTGCATTTGTCAGGGAACTCAATATCCATAGAGTGGGCCTTAGATTTACATCAGTTTCATTTTTACCAGTTGCCTTTCCTGGATGTACCAAGCAAGAAAGTACAGGATGGGAGCTAGTGCTGTGGAGTCGGTAAGCCAACCCTTCGACTCCTACTCCTTAATTTCCATGACACCGACTCCCTCATACATGGCTCATAAATTTACAGTAGGACACATTTTTCTCAGCTAAAAGTCTAGACCCTTAGATCATGAATAGGACAGACATTTATAGGACATTTCATAACTTTCTCAAATTCTTATGAAAAAATATTCCTCACAAACTACATTGAACTACTGTACCCAATTTATTTATTTCAGGAGTCGGTCCATTTTATACCAACTCCAACTCCATCAAAATGGGCACCGACTCCACAGTCCTGGATGGGACCCTAGGGACACTCATCTACCATAAACTATTAAAGTTTATGGTAGATGAGTTTGGTTTAAAAAAAAGCAATATCCAAGGGCCAATTTTTACAGTTGAGAAGAAGCTGCTCTAATGTCACAGATATTAATTAAGAGGCAATAGACAAACACCAGATTCCAAGAAAAAGGTACCCACAGTACATTTTGGATTCCGCACGATTGCTTGCGGAAAAACAGGAGAGACAGACACTCCTCCATACCTAACCAAGACACCAAGAAAATATGGGATAACACAAGTAATAGGAACTTGTGACAATCAGAGTGACCTTATCTTTAATATCTTCCAAAAACACTAGGATGTACTTGTGGCCGACCTGGACCTGAGGGGTGCTGTAGGATCTACTCCCACAATAACTTTCAGAAAGGGTTGGTCAATTAGGGACCGTTTAGTGCATAGTTTCTATAAAAACCTGCACCCAAAGGGGACATGGCTAGATAGAAGAATCTGTGGTTTCTTTAAATGTGTAGAAAGTTGTACATGTAATTGGATGAGACCATGTAAATCTTTCTCGAGTTCCTTTACAGGTGAAACCTTTTTCCAGAGAGATTATTCCAACTGTAAAACCTCAGGACTTGTATATGTGGCCACATGCACCTGCCTCCTAGATTATATATGCACGACCAAGAGGCAGTCTAGGAGGAGTGTGGGGTGGCATTTGGGCGAAATACGCCATGGGTGGGACACTCCATTAGTAAGACACATGAACAGTGCACAGTGAGGTGAAACAAGAGACATCTCCTTTTGCATCATTGAGGTGGTTAAACCCAATGTGAGAGGGGGTGATCTCAATAGATGTATCCTCAAAAAGGAAAGCGATTGGATTTCCAGACAGGATTCATGAGCCCCTAAGGGACTGAATGAGCAAATTTCCTATGCCTGTTTTGTATGAATACAGCCCCAATCTGGAATACATTTTTGGATTTTATGCTCTACCCATTGCTACTCAGTTCTCTGTGAATGAGGTTCACATATTGTTTTACTTCATCGAGATTTCTGAGCTTCTATATCAGAATTATTTCTTATCAGTTATATCCCACTTATACTATTTAGTAACTAACAAGTGTGGTGTTCCTTGTGTATCTCTAATTATGCAATAGGGGTCAAATATGACCATTTAGGAGTATACTGTGGGCCACCATCCCATATTTTTTGTAGTGGTAAAGTAGATCTACATGCCTATTGCATGATGGGAGGATGTGCAATACTTGTTTTTAGTAGAGATGAGCGGTGTTCGACTAGAACTGTTCGCCAATCTCAAATTCGAGCTGTTTTGGGCGGTGTTCGAGTCGTTCGATGAACGCAAACTATTTGCAAAAAATTCGGCTGTTCGAGGTTATGTTCGATAACTGTTCGTGCACCAAAAGCATGTCCTGCATGTCTGGCGCTATTTAGAGCACCAATCATGCAGGGATTGTCTGCCACTCACTGTAATGCCACAGCCATGGTGGTTGTGGCATTACAGTGGTTGCCCAAATCGATGGGAACAGTGCTCACAGTGAAATATGAAAAGCCGGCAATTCATCAGCGGCATACACCGGTACCCCACAATTTAGAACAGAATAGAGCATCACACATAGATTAGATAGATAGAAACATGTCAGTCATATATATAAGAAGTACAGTGACAGTGTTGGTTACTGTACTTGTCATTTAGTGTTAAAGGATTTATTAAAAAAAAAAAAAAATAGTGTTTTCATGCACCTGTCTCTTTAAAAAGCCGGCCGGCAATTCAGCATCTGTACCCGACAATTTAGAACAGAAAGAATAGAGCATCACACATAGATTAGATACATAGAAACATGTCAGTCACATATATAAGAAGTACAGTGATAGTGTTGATTATTGTACTTGTCATTTAGTGTTAAAATAAAGGATTTATTTAAAAAAAAATTGGCGTGGGGTTCCCCGTAGTTTTAGTCTCTAGCGGAGGTTAAGCAGACGGCTGGGGCAGATGTTTGAAGCCTGGGAAGGGGGTAATACCCACGGAGCTTCCCAGGCTACTAATATCAGCCCCCAGCAGAATACCTAGCTTTTACTATCTATTAAAATGGGGGACGCCAAAAAAAAAATGATGTGGGGTTCCCCCTATTTGAATAGCTAGCAAAGGCTAGGCAGACAGCTGGGGGCTGATATTAATAGCCCAGGAAGGGTGCCATGAATATTGGCCCCCTCCCAGGCTAGAAACACCAGCCGTCAGCCGCCCCAGAAATGGCGCATCCATAGGATGCGCCAATTCTGGCACTTAGCCTCGCTCTTCCCACTGCCCTGTAGCGGTGGTAGTGGGGTAATAGGGTTGGGGTTGATGTCCGCTTACAATGCTTACAATTTCTAGTAAAGTATTTAAAAAACACAACACCCAGAATAAAGTCCTTTAATTGAAATAAACATACAATTTTTTAATGTTCTAAATTAAACCATACTTACCATCACGCCCATTCCAGCTGAAGCCAATGTCTTCTGCAATAAAAGTAAAATAATAAAGCAACCTCATCCTTACCTTTCCATGGTTCCCAGGACGGCTCCAGCTCTGCTACATTGACATGACAGGCTGGATCGCAACCGAAAGCTGCCATCCAGCTTGCCATGCCGCAGACACTGAGAAGCGCAGGCATGCTTGCGCTCTGCAGTGTCTGGCTGTGATGGCATAAAGATGAGCCAAGCTCATGTCCAATGAACACAGCTCACCTCATGCACGTCACTGACAGCGTGGGAGGGAGCAGCACACAGGGTGAGGGAGGCAGAGTACCCCAACAGGCAGGAAGAAGCAGTGTGGCAGACAGAAGGCAGGCAACCGTTCCCCTTAACACCAACACAAGGGACGTTGCCAGTACAACCAGTAGGTCTTCCGGAGTCTGGAATTTTTTTAAAGACTCTGCTTATAACCCCAAAAAGGCCATTTGTACCACCTGCCAGGCCAGCATCAGCAGGGGTGACAAAACTACCAGCCTGACCACCACCAGCATGATCAGGCACATGTCAGCGAAGCACCCGACTTTGTGGAGCGAACCCCAGGGTCCGCTACCAGTGTCAGCCGGTGTCACCACGGCTTCTTCCGCTGTTGTGTGTGTAAGAGAACCCCCTTTTGTGCGGCAAGGCAATCCCCTGTCCATACTGCATGAAAAGATGCCCCCTCCTCTCAGTCTTCACTTGTTATGGCAGTTTCTCAAGAAACAGCAGCAACGTCCACATCCCAATGCAGCGTTCAGTTGTCCATATCCCAGACCTTTGAATGAAAGCGCAAATTCGCAGCCAACGCCCCACAGGCCACAGCCCTAAATTCGCACATTTCACGTCTGCTTGCATTGGAAATGCTGACTTTTAGCCTGGTGGAGACGGAATCCTTCCGCAACCTTATGGCGGTGGCCGTCCCTTGGTACTCGGTCCCCAGCCGACACTATTTTGCCCGGTGTGCCATCCCCGCACTACACAAGCACGTGTCCCAAAACACCTGCTGTGCCCTTAACAACGCAGTTGCTGGGAGAGTCCACCTGACAACAGACACGTGGACAAGTGCTTGTGGCCAGGGACGGTACATCTCCCTGACGGCACACTGGGTAAACATAGTGGAAGCCGGGACCCAGTCGGACCTTGGGACAGAGCACATCCTCCCCACACCGAGGATTGTGGGCCCTATGTCAGTCAGAGTTGCCCCCACAGTGTACAGCTCCTGCGCATCATCCTCCTCCTCCTCATGTTCAGCCTCCATCTCTGATCTCACCACATCAGTTACAAGCTGGAAGCACTGCAGTATTGCCTCAGCCAAGCAAGAGGCTGTGCTGAAACTCATAAGCTTAGGTGATAAACCTCACACTGCTTTTGAGTTGTGGACTGCTGTGAAAGAGCAGGCAGATCTGTGGCTGAGACCGCTGAACCTATATCCAGGCATGGTCGTGTGTGACAATGGCTGTAACCTGGTGGCGGCTCTGACGCGAGGCGAGATCACACACGTACCATGCCTGGCTCATGTGCTTAACCTCGTGGTTCAGCGGTTTCTTAAATCGTACCCCGCGTTTCCTGATCTGCTCGTCAAAGTACGCCACCTGTCAGCTCATTTTCGGAAGTCGGCTACAGCTTCCGCCGCCCTTGCTGTGTTGCAGCAGTGTTTGCAGCTTCCGGCACACGACTGGTGTGTGATGTCCCCACACATTGGAACTCTACCCTCCACATGTTGCAAAGGATTTGTGAGCAGAAGAGAGCAGTTGTGGAGTACCAGCTGCAACAAGGCCGTCGATATTCAGGTCAGACTCCACACATAAGGCCTCAGGAGTGGACCTGGATGTCTAACATATGTACCATCCTGACAAACTTTGAGGAGTCCACCAAGATGGTGAGTGGCGATGATGCCATCATTAGCGTCAGCATCCCACTTGTCTGTCTTTTGCAACGCTCTCTGCAGAGAATTAAAGAGGAGGCATTGCAGCCAGAGTATGATGAGATTGATCAAGAAGCCGTAGCGGGCGATTACACACAGCCCAGCCTCATCTCATCTCAACATGCATTGGGGGACAATGAGGGAGAGGAGGAGGAGGAAGAACAGGAGCTGGTATCATGCTCTGTAGACGGTAGTACCTGTACAACTGTCATACCGTCGGTTCAACGTGGATGGCCTGAGGACAGGGGGGAGGAGGAGGAGAGCATGGTCAGTCGTCATCTTGGTGAAGACACGGAAGTCTTGCCCATTAACAGTCTGGCACGCATGGCTGACTTTATGTTACGTTGCCTTAACCGTGACCCTCGCGTTGTCAAAATGTTTGGTGACAGTCATTACTGGTTGGTGACACTTTTAGACCCCCGCTACAAGGAGAACTTTCACTCTCTTATTCCTGAGGTTGAGAGGTCTACAAAAATGTGGCAGTACCCAAAGGCCCTTGCTGCAGAACTGTTAAAAAAAATTCCCATCTGAACACGCTAGCGGCAGAGGTCACAGTTCGTTGCCCAACCAAGACGTACAGGCGAGAGAGACGCAACTCCAATCCAGCAGAGGCAGGGGAACACTGTCAACATTTTGGGACCGTTTTCTGAGACCCGCCCAGCTTACAGGCCCTGAGGCGTGGGGTACTCTCACAAGGAGTGGAAAGTTTCAAAAGATGATGAGGGAGTACCTTGCCGACTGTACCAGCGTCCTCCGTGATTCCTCTGTGCCTTTTAATTATTGGGTATCCAAGCTGGACACTTGGAATGAACTTGCTCTGTATGCCTTGGAGGTCCTGGCCTGCCCTGCCAATAGCGTGTTATCGGAGCATGTTTTTAGTGCTGCTGGGGGAATTATAACTGATGAGCGCACTCGCCTATCAACTGACAATGCTGACAAGCTGACCCTTATCAAAATGAACAAGGGCTGGATTGGGCCAGACTTTTCATCACCACCAAATGACAGCAGAGTAACATAAAGTCAAATCCACTGTGTTGTTTCGGGAGGTGTATTCCCATGCACCACTTCACACCCACACATGGGTATACGCTTCCTCGTTTCTGCTGTTTTTTTTGCTCTTCTCTTTATCCTCATCCTCCACCACCACTATACCACCAGGGTGACCGTGGTTCGTGTTGCCAACATTGCAAGTTCCTCCGTCCTAATTTTTGGCAGCTTTTGCTTGGAAGGCATAGGCAAAAACTATGTGAGACCCACTCCCCAATAATGGGAATAATATTTTTAATATGCTGTACTGCATCGCTCTTGTAAGGGGCATTAAAATCGTCTTGCTAAGCTACTGTGACCTCCACGTCTCTTCCAAGGGTCATTGATATTGTCTTTTTATTCCACTGGGACCTCCACGTCTCTTCCAAGGGGCATTGATATTGTCTTTTTATTCCACTGCAACCTCCACCATTCTTCCAAGAGGCATTAAAACCGTCTTGTTAAGCCACTCTGAGCTCCACAGCTCTTCCAAGGGGCATTGAAATGTTGTTTTTAATTACCTCTAACCTCCACGACTCTTCCAACGGGCATTGCATTTCCTCCTAATTTTAGTCAGCTTTTGCTTTTCAATGCATAGGCGAACACTAAGGGAGACCCACTCCCCAATAATGAGTAGAAGGTTTTTAGTACGCTGTAATCCACGTGTCAAATATATACTTTATACTTATGGAGATCGATAGCGTGAGTCGGAGAGAAGACAAACACGATATATCGTGGTAACAGGATATATTGAAGCAGGCAAGCATATATTATAGCAGGCGGGTATAGGCAATAAGCGATAAGTAAACAGTCTCTGGAAACGGTTGTGATGTCAGTACAAACCGATAAATGTCCCAGGTCCAGAAAAGCACAGTCCACAGGGTCCTGAGCCCGGACCAGGCTCCTTGCAGAGAGCAGGCTGAACTGCAGGTGGATGCAGAGCGGGTCTTTGCACACAGGTGAGAGTCCGGGTAAATGGCAGGCAGGTAACAGGTGGGGAATCCCAGTGTAGAGAAGCAACAGGCAAGATGCAAGTCCTTCAAGCTTGGCAGCAGGTAAGATACAAGATACACAAGCAAAGTATAGTTGGCCAGAGTCTCTTTATATATATATATAGCACACAGGAAACAGGAGATATCAGACAGGAAACAAGATGGCCCCCGAGGCTGTCAACTCCATTTTGGATAAGGGCAGAACCAAACAGAACAGGTATATGCAGCTCCATCTTGGATAAGGGCAGCACAAGTACTTGCAGCTCCATTTTGGATAAGGGCAAACACCGGACAGAACAGATACATGATTCAGATCCTTACATTACTCTCCCCTTAAAGGGTGTCCTCCGGACAACCTAGGAGCCGGTTTGTTGGGGTATCTGCTGTGGAACAGTTCAATCAAACGAGTAGTGTGGATGTTCTCCCGAGGTACCCAAGAATTCTCCTCCGATGGATAGCCTTGCTATTTCACCAGGTACTGGAGCCGTCATCTATGAATCCGAGAATCGATGATCCCCTCCACGATGAATTCCTCTTGCCCGTCAATAACAACTGGATCGGGTGGAACAGGTATGCGTCCGGGAAAAGGATTTGGTACTACCGGTTTGAGCAAAGAGACATGAAAAAACAGGATGTAGTTTCAAGGATTTTGGCAAATTGAGTTGGCAGGCTACAGGGCTTACCAATTTTCCGATTCTGTATGGCCCAAGATACTTCTGCCCCAATTTAGACGTTGGAGTTCTTAATTTTAAGTTCTTTGTTGAAAGCCAAACCATGTCTCCTACCTTGTATATTGGTGCTGGTTTTCGGAACCTATCTGCCGCCTTCTTATATCTTTCTTGAGCTGTGGCTAGCGTTTCTTTTAAGACCTCTAGATTCTGTTGAAGAAGCGTAATCCGATCGGCTACTGTGGGTACGGCTGTATCTATTGGAAACCGTGGAAGAATGCTGGGGTGATACCCCTTGTTAGCAAAGAACGGAGACTGCTTGGTGGACGCACTCTGTGAATTATTATACGTGAATTCGGCCAACGGAAGTAAGTTTACCCAATCATCCTGCAGATGACACACGTAACAACGCCGATACTGCTCCAAAGTTTGGTTTGTCCGTTCCGTTTTGCCGTTAGACTACGGATGAAAAGCAGATGACAGATTTACCTTAATGTCCAGAGCAGCACAAAAGCTTCGCCAAAATCTTGAAGTAAATTGGACCCCTCGATCTGATATTACTTCATCAGGAACCCCATGTAAGCGAAAAACCTCTTGTACAATAAGATCCGCTGTCTGTTTCGCTGTTGGTAAGCCAGTACAGGGAATGAAATGAGCAGCCTTGGTTAAGCGGTCAACTACTACTAGGATAGTGTTCTTTCCTTTTGACATAGGCAACTCAACAATAAAATCCATTGAAATAGACCCCCAGGGACGGGATGGAATAGAAAGGGGTTGCAACAGTCCGGTAGGTGAGGAGCGAGGAACCTTTGATCTTGCACATACCTCACAAGATGAGACCTAATGCTGAACGTCTTTCCGATAAGTTGGCCACCAGAAGAAGCGAGATAAGAATTCCTGAGTCTTCTGAACTCCTCTATGACCAGCGATCTTAGAGTCATGCAATAATTTTAGCACCCTTAATGTAACAGTTTCCGGAATATACAGGCGTTGTCCCTGGAACCAAAGTCTATTTTTCACTGTTAGATTTACCTGGCTGGACGGTTGAATCAGGAACGGGTCTGCAGCATACGCCTCCCTGATAGCCGTTAATAGATCTTGATTGTGTAACAGACCTATAAAGTTGTTTTCTGAGAGTATGGTTCTTGGAGGTGCAGCCGGGTTTATATCAACCGAATGAATTCTGGATAATGCATCTGCTTTCCCATTACGAGAACCTGGCCTATAGGAGATAACAAAATCAAACTGATTAAGAAAAAGATTCAACCGAACCTGTCTGGGTTTTAGACACCTTGCCGACCTCATGAATTCAAGGTTACGATGGTCCGTAAGTACGACAATTTGTTGGGATGCCCCCTGTAGCAAATGTCTCCATTCTTTGAATGCCGTTATAATGGCCAACAATTCTTTGTTTCCAACGTCGTAGTTCCTTTCTGTAGGTCATAACTTCTGTGAAAGAAAAGCACATGGATGCAAAAGATCTTTCTCACCTGTTCTCTGCGAGAGTATAGCCCCTATAGCACAGTCCAAGGCATCCACTTCCACTATGAAGGCCCGATCCGGGTCCAGATGTATGAGAATGGGAGCTGACGTAAATTTAGACTTTAACCTGTCAAATGCTGTCTGCGCTTGTGGCGACCCGACCAACGGCGTCTTCTTCCTTGTCAGTTGGGTAATGGGTGAGACAATCTCCGAGAAGTTTCTAATGAACTGTCTGTAGAAATTGGCGAATCCAATAAATCGTTGCACCTCCTTTAGTGTGTTGGGAATTGGCCACTCCTGAATGGCTTGAGTCTTGCTTCTATCCATGCTGAGACCCTGGGGAGAAATAACATACCCCAAAAATTGAATTTCCGACTTGTGAAACTCGCATTTCTCCAACTTGATGTACAGCTGATTTTGCCGTAGACGATCCAACACCATTCTCACATGCCGCTGATGATCCTCGAAGTTGCTGGAAAAAATTAAAATGTCATCCAAATAAACCACAACAAAAATATCGAGTATGTCTCTAAATATATCATTTGCCAAATGTTGAAAGGTAGCCGGTGCGTTACGAAGTCCGAAAGGCATAACAAGGTACTCAAAATGTCCGTAACGTGACCGGAAAGCTGTTTTCCATTCGTCACCAGGGCGAATCCGTACTAAATTGTATGCTCCACGAAGGTCTAATTTTGTGAAGATTTTGGCATGTCGTATCCTCTCAAGTAATTCAGGAATTAGTGGAAGTGGATAAGAATTTCTGACCGTAATTTTGTTGAGCTCACGATAATGAATACATGGTCGAAGTGAGCCGTCCTTCTTTTTCATGAAGAAGATTGGGGCACCGGCTGGAGAGGAAGATGGTCGTATAAACACCTTAGTTAAATTCTCATCGATATACTCTTTGAGAGCTTTTAGTTCAGGTCCGGCCAGAGGATAAATGCTACCGAAAGGAATCGCGGCGCCAGGTAAGAGTTCTATGGGGCAATCATACTGCCGGTGTGGTGGCAGCTTGTCCGCGTTCTTTTTATCACATACATCTGCAAAATCTCGATATTCCATTGGTAGTTTTGGATCACTTACACATGCTGACCCGATTAAAGCTGATTCCCTGGAAGACATCTGCCGTTCCGGAAACTGCAATTCCTTTTTTGCCCAGTTGATAATAGGGTTTTCTAATTGTAGCCACGGTAAGCCTAAGATTACAGGAAACTGGGGAGAAGAGATCAGCAAAAACGACAATCTTTCTGTATGGTCCGCCCCCATACGAACCTTCAATGCTGCTGTTTCAAGGTCAACAGGCCCGGATGCTAATGGGGACCCATCCACGGTCTCCATTAATACCGGTGCGATTCTCCTCTGTGGACGTATACCGTGTTTTTTAGCGAATGCGATGTCCATGAAATTACCACTGGCTCCAGAGTCAACCATAGCAGAACTAGTAACCCAGCCGGACTGAATCTTTATCTTGAGAGAAATGTAACAGTGTGAATTTTTCTTAGAGCTCTCAGAGGCCGAAGTAGTGGAGCCTACTGAAAGAACGGCTGCATTCACGGGTGAAGATGTTTCAGAAGCACAGTCCGAGAAATCGTAATCCTGGTCAGTGTCTTTATCCCGAGGAGGAATTTGATGAGAAATTATTGAGGCTTCATCTGAGACGTCGTATTCGATCACTGCAGCCGTAGTTCTGCGAATTTTACTGGGACAATTTGAAATAAAGTGAACAGATTTTCCGCAATAGAAGCATATATTTTCCCTGAAACAATGTTCCTTGCGTGCGTCAGGGCGAGTTCTTTGAATTGCATCCACCGGCATAGGTTCCGACTCCACCTGAAGAGAGGGCTTATTCTGAGTTTCTCTGGAGGGAGGAGAAAAAGATAGCAAGTTGTTACGATTAGCATCTGCCCATCTCTCTTGCCGACGTTCTGTGAGGCGAACATCTATCCGAACACAATGGTTGATAAAGTATCCCAGGGCAACAGGTGACTCCCCTCGCGCCAGTTCATCCTTAATTGCAGCGGATAAACCCCTCCTAAACACTGCATGTCTTGCCGAATCGCACCACGTAGTGTCCAGCACCCACCTCCGAAACTCCATTGCATATTCTACGACAGAGCGCTTTCCCTGTTGGAGTGTCAATAGTGCGGCTTCTGCTGTGGCACTCCGATTGGGGTCACCAAACATTTGACCCATTGCAGCAATAAAGTCTTTCGGCGAATTTAAACACAAATCATCAGTTTCAATCAAAGGGTTTGCCCAGGCAAGAGCTTTGTTAGTTAACAGCATTATCATGGTTAATACTTTCGCTCGTTCAGTTGGGAAGTGTGCTGCCTGTGTAGAAAAATACAGTTGGCACTGATTTAAAAACCCACCGAATTTTTCTCTTTCTCCACCAAACCTGAATGGCGGGAGTTTAGGAAAAGCCGGAGCCGGAGTTGGCATTGATACTGGAACCGGAGCTGCAGCTGCAGTCTCTTCAGTTGACAGGCGATTTGCTAATGCGTGAATGGACGAGTTGGCCACATTAGCATTATGGTTAATTTGAGTCTCTAATGCCGCTAGTTTTGTTTTAGTAGCCTGCAGGTCCCCATGAAGTCCTGTGATATATGTGCATACTTTCTTTAGACGCACCTCCACAGTATCTAACCCAGCGAACTCCATTCTTTTGAGGCTTGTGTATTCTATCAAATATATACTTTATACTTATGGAGATCGATAGCGTGGGTCGGAGAGAAGACAAACACGATATATCGTGGTAATAGGATATATTGAAGCAGGCAAGCATATATTATAGCAGGCGGGTATAGGCAATAAGCCATAAGTAAACAGTCTCTGGAAACGGTTGTGATGTCAGTACAAACCGATAGATGTACCAGGTCCAGAAAAGCACAGTCCACAGGGTCCTGAGCCCAGACCAGGCTCCTTGCAGAGAGCAGGCTGAACTGCAGGTGGATGCAGAGCGGGTCTTTGCACACAGGTGAGAGTCCGGGTAAATGGCAGGCAGGTTACAGGTGAGGAATCCCAGTGTAGAGAAGCAACAGGCGAGATGCAAGTCCTTCAAGCTTGGCAGCAGGTAAGATACAAGATACACAAGCAAAGTATAGTTGGCCAGAGTCTCTTTATATATATATAGCACACAGGAAACAGGAGATATCAGACAGGAAACAAGATGGCCCCCGAGGCTGTCAACTCCATTTTGGATAAGGGCAGAACCAAACAGAACAGGTATATGCAGCTCCATCTTGGATAAGGGCAGCACAAGTACATGCGGCTCCATTTTGGATAAGGGCAAACACCGGACAGAACAGATACATGATTCAGATCCTTACACCACGTCTGTTTCAAGGGGCATTGCAGTTCCTCATAATTTTTAGAAAGCCTTCCATTCACTGCTTAGGCCAACAGTGTACAGGAGACGCAATTGCTATAAATGGAAAAAACTGCTTAGTTAAGGCCCTCTGACCTCCATGTCACTTCCACGGGGCATTGGAGTGCCTCAAAATATTTGGTAGGCATTGCACTCACTGTATGCCCTATAACTGTGTAGCCGAACCGCTCCTTTTGGTACAGAAACATATCCTACAAGACATGTGAGGTTGACTGGCCTGATATTGATGTGAATGGTCCCTGTTTCTCCTGCTCTTTCTCCTTTGCCACCATCTCATCCATCACCTGAAGCTTTGTTTTAACGGGAGTCATAGAACTGGGATAGTAGCAGGAAAACATCCAGCAATCCTCGAAGGAGGTAGGATATGCGGCAAAACGCTGACCACCTCAGGCCTAGCCGCTACTACATACATGCGCTTGCATTCCAAGGAACAGAAAGCTAAGGAGATGGATGGCCTCATGATCATGAATAATTTACTCGTTGTGTAGGAGGCCGACCACTGCTGCTGTCTATCTTCTGAACTTTGTGTTGAAGCCTGATTGACCCATGACCCGCAATCCTCTATGTCTGGAGGACGTGTTGCATCCCAGTGTCCAACTGTGTCCCGGCTTCCACAATATTAACCCAGTGTGAAGGCGTCAGTGAGATGGACCATCCCTGGCCTCATTCACTTGTCCACTTGTTTGTGGTTAGGCTGTCCTTCCCACTAAATGCACTGGGGAGGGCACAGGTAATGTTTTGGTATGCGCACTTGTGTATAAGGCGCACCGGGACAAATAGGGGCGGCTGGGGACCATGTGTTGGCACCTGGCCGCGGGGCAGCTGGGGACCGAGTATGGACACCCGGCTGCCCCCTGGCGGCTGGGGACCAAGCGTGGACACCTGGCCGCCGGGCGGCTGCGAACTGAGTATGGATACCAGGCCGCCGACGCACCCATGACGTGGTGGCCAGATTCCGCCTACACATGTCTAAAAGGCCCAATTTCAAGTGCAAGCAAGCAGTATGGTATTGCAGCCTGGGGGTGGGTGGGTGGCAGGCTGCATACTTGCGCTTGCATTGCAAGGAATGGGGGAGGTACAATTGAACACTGCCCTGGGACAAGGACTTGCACGGGGATAGTTGCAAGTCTGCATCTTCTGATGCGGCAAGGATCACTTCTGATGGGCACACTTTTAGGCAGTGACCTGGGTGTCAGAGATGCTTCCAGGGGTCTTCCACATGCTGTTCCCATGTCTTTTCAGTACTGTATGCATGTGTCACACAGCACATGGCCAGATAAGGTTGTAAAATGTTAAAATGACATTTCCCGGTGAATGCATTTGTCATGGTTGAAAGCAATACAAAAGTGCAAAAACGCATAAAAAATGCTACTTGTGTACATAGCCCAAGATGTGGATCACTATTTTTGTTTTTGGTTATTTATTTTACCTTATACACAAGTCTTTACCCTGGAAAGGATGTTCCTTAACATATTTCACAGGAAAAACATTTCAGTTTCGTTTTTGAACGTTTTATTGTGAGCCCGTAAAAGTGGCTTAATACCTCTGACCACGTTGTTGACAGCAGTGACTTGGAGGTCAGAAATGCTTCCTGGGACGATCCATGCTGTCCCCATGTCATTTGAGCACTGTCACTATCATTTTGGGCACTTTTTGGGCTTTCTACAGACTGCCGGGGGTGCCGCCGCAAAAATGCTCGGGTCTCCCATAGATTAACATTGGGCTCGTTGCTCAGGTCGAGCACCCGAGTATCACGGTGAGCTCGGCCCAAGCTTCGAGCACCCGAGCAACACTAATCTCCTGGGAAAGGACTGCTCCTAAAACGACATCTGAGGCATCTGTCTGGAGTATAAACTCTTTCTTGAACCAGAACCGGTTGCCTACACAGAGCCAGTTTCATCTCTTGAAAGGCCATCTCCGCTTCTGCAGTCCACTTGGCCATGGCTGATTTTGTCCCTTTAAGGAGGTCAGTCAGGGGTGCGGCCATCATGGTGAAGTTTGGGATGAATTTCCTGTAGTATCCCACGATTCCCAGGAAAGCTCTGAATTGCTTTTTCGACAGCGGTCTATGCCAATTTTGGATTGCTTCTACTTTAGCAATTTGGGGTTTTATCTCGCCTCTAACCACTATATATCCGAGGTACTTGGCTTCTTCTTTCCCCATGCCACATTTCTTCTGGCTTATTGAAAACCCCACCTTCCTCAGAGCATCAAACACAGTCTGGATTTTTTCCAGATGACTCTCCCAGTCTGGACTGAAGATGATAATATCGTCCAGGTGTGTTGCGCCATATTTCTTATGGGATCCAAGGATGCGTTCCATGGCTCTCTGGAAGGTTGCAGGGTCCCCCTGCAGTCCAAGCGGCATCCTGATATACTGGAAGCATCCGTCAAGCGTAGAAAACGCAGTCTTTTCTTTGACTACCTGTGCCTTGGGGATCTGCCACTATTGGTCTGGTAGTGCACCCCTCCTTGGTGCCCCTGTGTTTCCCTTCTAATATTGTTCTTCTACCAGCTGGAGTTACATTATCACTATCTGGATATTGTTTTAAAAAAATTCTAAATAACGGGCATTTGTTTTTACCATTGGAGTCTGTGGAGCTATTTCTATTACCTGTCTACTGAGCGCAAGCAGCAGCGCTGATCACGGATCCCGGAGACACCCAGCTGGTTCATGAAGGTGAGCTGTTTTTTTTCTTTTCCCTTTTCCATCTGCCAATATCCTTTCGTCAGATCCAAGGTGGTTATGTGCCTTGCTGGCCCAAGCCTCTCGATCAGCTGATCGACGCGTGGCATGGGATATGCGTCAAATTTGGAGACCTCATTCAACTTCCGATAGTCGTTTCAGAATCTCCACTCACCATCAGGATTTGGGACCAAGACGATTGGGCTCGACCAACCGCTCTTGGATTCTTCAGTGACTCTGAGCTTCAGCATACAAGCTACCTCTTTGGAGATCAACTCTCGTCGGGCCTCAGGTATCTGATAGGGCTTCAAGTTTACCCGCACATGAGGCTCCGTAAGAAACTTGTGCTCTATGACACTTGTGCATCCCGGCAATTCCGAGAACAGATCCCGGTTCTTCTGCATCAACTCCCGACACTGCTGTTTCTGGGCCTTCGTTAGTGTTTCAGCTATTGCGACTCTTCCAACGTCACCTTCTGGCTTGCCCAGCAAGCATGGAGCTTCCACAGCCGCTCTGTCTTGCCACGGCTTGATGAGGTTGACGTGGTATATCTGGTACGCCTTACGTCGTCCCGGTTGATGAACCTTGTAGTTCACTTCACCCACTTTTTCCACCACCTCATACGGCCCTTGCCACTTGGCCAAGAACTTACTTTCCACCGTAGGAATTAGCACGAGGACTCGGTCTCCAAGATTGAATTGCCTCACTCTGGCTAACTGGTTGTAGACTTTGGCATGAGCTTCTTGTGCCTGGAGGAGATGTTCTTTTACAATGGACATCACCTTCGCAATCCTCTCCTGCATCAGAGCAACGTGCTCAATGACGCTCTTCTGGGGCGTGACCTCGGCTTCCCAGGTTTCCTTTGTGACATCCAGGTAACCCCGCAAATGTCGGCCATACAGGAGCTCGAATGGCGAGAACCCCGTAGAGGCTTGTGAAACCTCTCGGTTAGAGAACAACAGATACGGTAGGAGACAGTCCTAGTCTCTGCCTTCCCCTTCTATGGCCTTCCTCAGCATAATCTTCAGATTCTTGTTAAGCCTTTCGACTAGGCCATCTATCTGAGGATGGTATACTGAAGTCCCCAGTTGGGAGATTTGAAGGGCTTTGCATAACTCCCTCATCACCTTACTCATAGAGGGAGTTGCCTGGTCGGTTAATATATCCCTTTGGTAATCCTGTTTGTGAAAAAAATGTGGACCAACTCACGGGCTATCCTCTTTGCGGAGGAGTTTCTCAGTGAATCGCTTCAGGATAATGTGTGGCATAGACCAGGATAACCAATATATATTGATGCCCACGAGCAGATTCAACCAGGAGACCGACCAAGTCCATAGCAATTCTTTCAAATGGCACTTCAATAATGGGCATTGGCACGAGGGGACTTCGAAAGTGAGAGGTGGGGGCGGTTAACTGGTATGTAGGGCAAGACCTGCAATAGTTAAATATTTCCCGGTGACATCCAGGCCAATAGAACCTTTGCATGATCCGTTCCTGCATTTTTTCCACTCCCAGATGTCACGCCAAGACATGTGAATGGGCCATGTCCAACACCTTCCGTCTAAACGGGCCCGGCACTATTAACTGCTCCACACGCTCCTCCCTCACTTTCTTGACCCGGTTCAATGACTCCCCACTCATCGTAAAATGGGTAAACCTTGTGTTAGCCTCTGCTCCTGTGCAACCCCATTTATAACAGTGACATTATTAAAGGCTTCCTTCAGAGTTAGGTCCCTATGTTGGGCAGACCCAAAATTCTCGCTGGTCACCCCTAACTCCGGAATGGCAGAAACAGGGGGCACTACCTCCTCATCCCCCACAAGGACACAAAAGGGAAACCTGTCTGACTCTGGGTGTGGTGATACCTCATTAGGGCTAACTGTTTTCTTATCTGAGCCAGCGAACCCAGAACTCTTCCCCCACAGATCCCAAAACAAACAAAAGTCCCAGCCTATAATAATAAGGTGCAACTAGTCCAGAATGATGCCGACCTCGTGGGACTCAGTGCCGTGGGCCGTTTCAATGTCCACTCTGGCCATGGGTGGTCCTTAGCATCACCATGAATGCACCAAACGCCGATTTTTTTTTCCTTCCCCGAGTCTAGTAGTGTCGTTACCTCCCGTCCGTTCACCTTCACGAGACATGCTTGTGGCCCCTCGCTGGGTGGACAGTTCACACTGCAGGCCGGATAAGCATAATATGAACAACGGTGTCCTATACCGCAGTCCATCGGCTCAGGGGTCAGGGGACAACAAGCGGCTATATGGCCTGGGCCGTGGCACCTCCAGCGAACAACATCACCCGTATTGACCTTGGGCACCACCTCCCTCGTCCTTTTGGATCTTGGAAGTCCCACCACCTTTTGGGCCTTCACCCCCTGTTGGGACTCCCAGTATGGAGTGGGCAGCCTTCCCAAGGAACTTTCAACCCCCTAGTATCTCTCGACCAGACCTGTATCTCTCGACCAGTCCAACCAGTTCATCCGCATTCCGGGGATTACCCTGAGCAACCCAAGGCTGTATG
Source organism: Phyllobates terribilis (assembly GCF_046119375.1). NCBI lineage: Eukaryota > Metazoa > Chordata > Amphibia > Anura > Dendrobatidae > Phyllobates > Phyllobates terribilis. The sequence continues at coordinate 7,091,103 of NW_027362821.1, forward strand.
GGCCTCAGCAGGGAGTGCACAAACCGGTCCATCACCATCCACTCTACCATCTGTGCAGGCATTGAGGACTCCAGATGCAGCCACTTCTGGACCAGGTGCAACAGGTCAAACATTTGAGAGCGAGGTTATTTTGTTCCGGTGATACGAACCCGCTGTGTCCTGATAGTCATTGTCACCCACAAGCGTGCGAGAATCTCAGTTTTTAGCTTGCCATACTCTTTGGTGTCTTGTAAAGCTAAATCATAGTACACCTTTTGGGCGTACTATGCAAAGCTAAATAGGGTGTCCTGCAAAGCAAAATCATTGTATGCCTACTAGGCGTACTTCTGGGGCTCTCCCGTCAAGTATGGCGCCAGTACCTCTGTCCACTGCTCTTGCGGAAAATCTTCCCTCTCAGCAACCCTTTCAAACACGGTCAGGAAGGCCTCAACGTCATCCTCCAGGGTCATTTTCTGCAAAGCCCGTCATACCGCCTTCCGGACATGGGAGTCATCAGTCTTGCCTGGGGTTGGAGCGCTCATCCTGTCCTGGATGGCAGTTGCGAGAAGCTGCATCTGCTGCCATTGTTCTTGCTAGTGCTGCTGGATCTGCTGTAACAACAGCCTGTTGGCGATGCTTGCTGGCTTGCGACAGACTTCACCCAGGGCATGCAATCCATCCTGTAGCAGTCACACATCTCTGCTGGGAATTGTGCCCGCAAGTCTAACACTAATTGTGGAGGTTTTACTCACTTGGGTGCGACGGGAGGAAAACAGGCATGTTCCTTTAAAAGTTCATGTGGGTTTATTGCTTCATAAACCCAGAAGCCAAACTGAAAAGCAAATAGCCTTTAGATCAGGCAAAATAAGTAAATGTCCTTAGCATGTCTCTGCTCAGCCAGGCCTGTGTGGCACACAAGCTGGGGTAGCATCCAGTGTCCTGGCTTGGTCTGAAGACAAACATACACAGGAGGCCTTCTCCCTCCAAACACACAGACCATGTGCCAAACAACAGCCTCCATTTTATAGGCTGTTAACCACACCCAGAGGTGAGGTATGTGGGTAGCTGGACCCGCACATTCTCTCCTAGCTACCCGTAACCCGGCTCCCAGGTGCACCAAACGATCCTCTTAGTGCTTATGTGCCCTAGAGAAACACTCCGGGTTACATCACAGAGACCAGCCATCTCTGTGACACATATCTCCCATCGACTATGCAACCATTAGCCACCTTACAATACTTTGATACATATCTGGTTTTATGATTACCCCACGGCTGAGTAAAGGGAATCTATCACCCCCTGGGACTTATCTGACCTCTAATATTGGCATACAAGTGATAGAAATGTGAATCTATACATACCTGAATGCCTCATATTAGAGGTCTGTTTGCTGTGAAATGGCTTTTTATTCAGTGAAGATTCTGATGCTTGCTGGCCGTGGGGTAGTCGGTGGAGTGGATTCCCTTTAATAAATACTCACTTAGCCCCATTCTTCGTACAGATACTAATAAATCCAGGACCTATGAGATTTTTACCATATGATAGTTGGATAGTTAGAGGTGTATCATCCATAGCAGCAGCCCACATGGCCACTATGGTGCCCATGAAAAAAACACAGAATTTGAGCTTGGTTTAAGTTGGTATCCATGCAGCACATAAATGCATGTTTACTATGGCCATAAATCAGAAAAAAACCTATAAGAAGAAAAATGATCATAAACCCTGCTGTAAATAAATAAAAACCAAAAGTGCATTTAAATAAAATAGGGTTCTTAGCAACACTGTTTTTGATCAAAAATAGCATGAAAGCTATCCCACCATGGCAAGATGAACCCATTTGTATCAAAGCCTCAAACTTCTGTGTGTGAATCAGCCATGAGATCTAACGTGATAGAAGATTACAGTCCGGGGAAGACGGGAAACATTCATATAGACGACCGGTGGTGATGTAGTCAGTGATGGACTCTGGCTAAATATGTTTCTAGAGCCGTAGTAGAAGATGAATATGTCGTCCTCATCATGAAGTAGTTATTTCTCATGTCACGTGTAATGAATATCTCCTGCAGTATTTCTAATGCCTATTCCAGTGTTGATAAATGAGACGAGAATTAGCTTTATGAAAGATGAGTCTTTGAGAAACGTGTTCAGCTATAGACTCCGAGGAAGAAACTGCTTGTTGTCTGTGGCCTAAAATATATAGGTTTTATTATTAGATGTAAAGCTGAAAACTAAATACTGTAAAATAATAAATCTCCTCATATGTTTCCCCTTATTATCTCCAGTAATTGTATTATTACACAGGATTTTTATGATGTTACATCGGCTCATCTTCTTCTCATTCAGGTCTCTATAATATCAGATCCTCTCAGTGAATATCTTCTGTATAAGAGAATTTTCCTGATTTACCCATCAAACATGGATATGGACAGAGACAAGATGGCAGAGAGGATATTACACCTCACCCTAGAGATCCTCTTCCGGCTTACTGGAGAGGTGAGAGATTCTGATGACGTCACATTACATCATTCTTATCTATGGGAATAACAGATGGACAGATCTGGAGAGGTGAGGACTCTGGAAATGTCTGGAGTGAGATTTATTTATATGTCTTTCCATAACCAGGATTACATATTGGTGAAGACCTCTAGTGAGCGCTGTCAGGTCCATGTGTCTGAGGGTTGGGGAAGACCCCTGAGCCCAATCACAGGGCCTCCACCTTTCCCCTTCATACATGAGGACATCAATGACCAGAAGATCCTAGAACTCACCTGCAAGATGATTGAGCTGCTGACTGGAGAGGTGACACTGCTGGGAATGCTGGGACATTATACAGTAACGCTATGGAGGGATCGGGGGGATGATGGTATCATTGTATGTGTCAGGTTCCTATAAGATGTCAGGATGTCGCTGTCTATTTCTCCATGGAGGAGTGGGAGTATTTAGAAGGACACAAAGATCTGTACAAGGACGTCATGATGGAGGTTCCCCAGCCCCTCACATCACCAGGTAATAGACAAGACTAAATACACACGGCCTATAATTATCTGTATGTAAAGAATGAATTCAGTCCTGTATGTGTTTCCTCCAGATCTATCCAGTAAGAGGACAACACCAGAGAGATGTCCCCATCCTCTTATTCCACAGGACTGTAAACAAGAAGATCCCAATGTTCCTCAGGATCATCAGGTAGATGGAGAGAAGGTGTCATGAGATCTCCCCTATGATGTGTAGACCGCTGTGAAGGTCTTGTGTTCAGTCTTGTTTTATCCACCAGTATTATATGTTTTATACTTGTGTAATGAGAACGGTGGAGATGGCAGGATTAGAGCTGATCATAGATGTGACTTCTCCATCTGTCTGTGACTTTTACAATATTTGTTTCAGGTTGAAGATCTGACCCACATTAATACTACAGAGACCTATGTGAGGGGTGATGAGCGGTGTAAATATATGATTCCTACAGATAACTTCCCAGGTGAGTAGTAACCACTAAATGCAGAGAAGTTACAGATTCTTATAAGTCACCGGCTGTGGCTGCTTTATCGGTTGTGTAGTCCGGCTGTATCACAATCGTGTGATCACCATTTTGCCTCTAGACCACAACATTCTCCTTCACCAAAAACTGTTCAAATGATTTTGGGCATTGAAACCCTTTTCCATAGAACTTTCAACCTGGAGGATCCACCTACTCCCTGTGATTAGGAGACGTTACCTGCCCAGATCTGTAAACCACAAAGCCAGAAAATCACTTGAAGAAAAATATTATGATGGGCCTGTAAGAGAAAGCGGAGGGTAATGATGCTGTTGGCTTCCTAGAACCCTGATATCTTAATGGATGAATCTACCTTCTCTCCCTTCTGTGCTGCTGAATGTGCTCATATGGTCCCTACAAGACCCAGGTCCAGTCTTTCTGACCAAACTTCACATTTATGACCGACAGCATTAAATGTGCAGTGAGGGCCAAGTGTGAATTTCTGTACGATAAGGCTATGTGCCCACGTAGCAGATTTGATGCAGAGCGTTTTTGCCTCTCTCTGGTAGAAAAAACGCATGCAGATTTACATGCGTTTTTTCTGCCAGAGAGAAGCGTTTTTACATGCGTTTTCGCATGCGTTTTTTCAAGCACTTTTCCAAGCGATTTTGAGCATCACTTGGAAAAGTGGTTGACAAGTTGGTCACACAATATAAATCCATGCAACCGGCATGGATTTATAATGTGTGACCAACTTAGATGCTTTAAATGCAGCATCTATAGTAAAAAAAAAAAAAAAAAGAATTAAAAAGTTAAAAATAAAAAACACCTGTATACTCATCTCTCCAGTCTCCTCCCAGCGGCTTCCGGAGGCTCGCAGCGACGATCCTCTCTTGTCAGCGTCTCGCAGTGTACTGTCAGGACCTGCGGTGATGTCATTTAATCAGCTGATGGTCACGCGACCACCACCTGACCGCCGACGTCAGCGGTCGCGTGACCATCAGGTGACTAAATGACGTCACCACAGGTCCTGCAAGTACCCCGCGGGATGCCAACAAGAGAGGACGTGGCTGGGAGCAGACTGGGGGCCGCCGGAGAGGTGAATATACATGTTTGGTTTGTTTTTAACTTTTTTATTTATTTTTTTCACCGCGTGGTAGCCGGGATGAGGAGAAGTTGTAGTCTCCTCTTCATCCCAGGTACCACACGCACCGCGATTACGCTGCAAATTCGCGGCCATTGAATTTAATTGAAACGCAGCAAATCCACATATAGCTGTATGTTTGCTGCCTTTCAATGTTCCTCAATGGCCGCGAATTTGCAGCGTAATCGCGGTAGAAATGGTAATGCTGCGTTTTGCAACGCAATGCGAATACGGCGCACTAATTGGCGCATCATGTGCACAGCACATCCAAATTCACATTGCTTTGCATGGTAGACTGTTTTACAAGCGTTTTCGCGGCCGTAAAAACGGCGCAAAAACGCTACGTGGGCACATGGCCTAACAACAGAGTTTCCCTTTATCCTGACTTTTCAGTTTCTTTTAAAACCGACTAACTTCAAACAGGATAGTGATAAACTAAACAGAAAACATTACACCTGTGCCATGATATATCTCTAAGCTAAATTTAAGACGCCTCATCTCTGCACTATTATAAAAAGTTCTCTTGAATGTCCAATATTCCTTCCTGAAACTCATCTGACAGAAAATATTGTCCCTTACGATAGTTTAGATTCCCAAGAGCCACCGAGCCCCATACTCTAATTACCTCAGAGAGGTTTCACCACTAGTTACTCATCTTTTATTGATGGAGACTGTTGAGTTTGATCATTTTAGTAGATGTTTTATTGTCTATACTCAGTTTTGAGTACAGTAGTTAGTGCCCAAAATACTCTGATTTAACCCCTTCTTGTAGCCAGTTTTGTGTTCCTAATCAGGGCCCATTTTTCAAATCTGACGTGTGTCACTTTATGTGGTGATAACTTTGGAATTCTTCACAAAGGATAATAGGAAACAAACAAATGGACCTTACAAATTATTTTCCAACTTCTCTTGAATCTGACAATACCCGATATACGGTTGTACACTACTGTCTGGGCACATGGCAGGTTAAGAAGGGGAGGAGCGACATTTAGCTATTTGCTATATGGATATCTTGCTGGGATAGTGTGCAGACACAATGTATAGGGGACACTGTTCTTTGTCACCTGGCAGCTCAAAAGATGGCTACCACAAACAGGCTTGGCGCTATCTACTCCATTTTCCAGATCCCAGGGTTTGCCTTGCTCATCATCCTTTAACCCCTCTACATGTATTTGGACTTAGACAGAGACCCCCCTAAGCTTGGGCCACAGTGTTACCTAATGTTCTGTGGTGTGAGATGGGAAGAAGAATAGTCAGGTAGCCGGGTGAGATTGTGCTCCAGGAGACACACACCATAAATTAAGTGGGTTCTTCTCACTATAGTAATGTCAAATACATGGATGCTAAATGTGGTTTGGGCGCACTGCAAGGCTCAGAAGTGAGGGGGAGATCTGACTTTGGGAGAGTGGATATTGCTGGATTGGTTTATGGAAGCCATGTTGCTTTTCAAGAGCCTTTGAGCCACTAATAATGTGGAAACCTCTGTTTTTCCACTGACAGATGATGGACCTGACTGGGGACTTGTTTTTTGTGAGATGAGTAGAAGTTTTTATTGATATTATTTTTGCCTACATAACATTGTTTGGTGGCTTTTTATTGCATATTTGGGAGGCAGAATTAACAAACAGTTGAACACCACGCTCTACTGGTTCATCCTATGAGGTTTTCTATTAGACTGTGAACTGTTATTGTCTTGGTGAATAATGACGGCTAACATAGGGCAAAATTTAAAAAAAATCACAGAAAATTATACAGCCTTACTAACACCAAATCATATAACAAATGCACTAGCAGGATGCCGCAGACCCCCATGATAAAGGTGGGGGCAGCGCAGGTGCAAATTACTGATGGAGCAACCACTCACAAACATACCAAATTCATGGAGGGGGTGGTTGCCTAGTATTAAAGATGATAAATGGATATGAATAGCGGTACCAGAGCGCCAATAACAGGGCAAAAATATTAAAAGGACTGATTTATTAATATACACACAACGCGTTTCGGTGGACACAGCCACCTTCATCAGGTGTGACAAGCAGCAAACAATTGATCCTTATATACATTTGACTAGGTATACAATTACTTAAAAGGGGCGGGGCCAGATACAGAGTAATACCTCTATATTAACCCCTTGAGTTCATATATGCTCAATAGAGTAAAAAGGATTGTTATAAAATAATGCCTAATGAAGCATATAGGGCTCTTATAAAAAGGATTCGCTGTAAAAAAACAACAACTTGTGAATCCTATAATCTTAATACTTCATAGGATATATTGTCATCTACCACCCTATATTTTAGATTATATAAAAAAATAATAATAATTTTTACATACAACATAAAACAATGCATAGATATAAAGTATAAAATTACAATCAGTTTCTATCATTATAATTAGGAAAAGTAGACGAAGAAAGGAAAGAGAAAAAAAAAAAAAAAAAAAAATTCCAAAAAAATCCCCCCAAAAAAAAAAAAAAAAAATTTTTTTTTTTTCAAAAAAAAAAAAAAAAAAATTTTTCTTTAAATTTTTTCTCCCTTCTCTCTCTCTCCTCCCTCCTCCCCTCCCTCTCTCCTTTCCCCTCTTCCCTCCTTCTCTCTCTCCTCCCCCCTCCTCCTCCATATAAAAGATATATATAATAAATTTGCTAAAATATGAAAACAATTATTTAAAAAGTTGTCTTCTCTATATTAAGGTTCAAACCTTCAGGAGACAAGGTTCCCATTTTGAAAATCCAATAATTTTCACGTGTAATGAGACGATTTAGTCTATCAGGGTGTGTATCAACTATATGATCAATGATAGTTAGTTTTAGGTTATTAGGATTTTTTTGATGTTCTTTTAAGAAATGATTAGAAACACTATGTAGGGGAAAGCCGTTTCTAATATTTTGGCGATGTTTATTTAATCTGGAGTGCATTTCCTGGATAGTGCGGCCAATGTATTGCAGGCCGCAGGTGCACTGGAGCAGATAGATCACATATGAGGACTGGCATGTAAGTCTAAAGCGAATGGGATATATCTCTCCAGTGACCGCAGAGACGAATGTTTTGGCTCCGTTATCAATGGATTGACAGCATAAGCATTTAGGGACATTACATTTATAACATCCATTATTGCTAATAGGAACTGAATGGTTCGGTCTTCTACCAATTGTTGTATTGCTAGGGGCTATATAGTTTCCTAGATTTTTACTCCTCCGATATATGACATGAGGAAATTCCGGTAAATGACCAGTTAATATTGGATCATTACTTAAAATGAACCAGTATTTTTTTAATAAACTGGATAACACTTGCGTAGGTTTACCATAGGTAGTAATCAGATTTAAACTGAAATCGCTGTATGGCTCTTGGCTGGTATTCTTGGATTTGTTGATACACAGGTTGTGTGATAGGGATCTAGTTTTGGAGAAAGCATCCTCTAATAATTTCCGGGGGTATCCCTTAGCTCTAAAACGTTTTTGTAAAACCTTAGATTCCAGAAAAAAATCCGAATCATGTGTACAATTTTTTCTGACACGCCAATATTGACCGTATGGAATATTTCTAATCCAGCTGGGTAGATGGCCACTGTCAAATTCAAGATAGCTATTTACATCCACTTCCTTAAAGTGGGTAGATGTGGATATTTTACCCGAATTGTCTATATTTATCTGAAGGTCAAGATATTGAATATTACTCTCAGATATGGTAGAGGTAAAGGAAAGACCCCAGTCGTTAGAGTTTAATTCATCAATAAATTTGGCAGCCTCCACAGTATTTCCCCTCCATATAATAAACAGATCGTCTATAAAGCGGCGGTACATAACGATGGATTTATCGGCGCCGAGGGATTGCGCGATGTGGATAGAGGGGTCTTTCCTTTACCTCTACCATATCTGAGAGTAATATTCAATATCTTGACCTTCAGATAAATATAGACAAAATAGGAGGGAAGAGGGGAAAGGAGAGAGGGAGGGGAGGAGGGAGGAGAGAGAGAGAAGGGAGAAAAAATTTAAAGAAAAATTTTTTATTTTTTTTTTATTTTTGTTTTTTTTTTTTTTTTTTTTTTTTTTTGAAAAAAAAAAATTTTTTTTTTTTTTGGGGGGGGGATTTTTTTTGGAATTTTTTTTTTTTTTTTTTTTTTTTTTCTCTTTCCTTTCTTCGTCTACTTTTCCTAATTATAATGATAGAAACTGATTGTAATTTTATACTTTATATCTATGCATTGTTTTATGTTGTATGTAAAAATTATTATTATTTTTTTATATAATCTAAAATATAGGGTGGTAGATGACAATATATCCTATGAAGTATTAAGATTATAGGATTCACAAGTTGTTGTTTTTTTACAGCGAATCCTTTTTATAAGAGCCCTATATGCTTCATTAGGCATTATTTTATAACAATCCTTTTTACTCTATTGAGCATATATGAACTCAAGGGGTTAATATAGAGGTATTACTCTGTATCTGGCCCCGCCCCTTTTAAGTAATTGTATACCTAGTCAAATGTATATAAGGATCAATTGTTTGCTGCTTGTCACACCTGATGAAGGTGGCTGTGTCCACCGAAACGCGTTGTGTGTATATTAATAAATCAGTCCTTTTAATATTTTTGCCCTGTTATTGGCGCTCTGGTACCGCTATTCATATCCATTTATTGTCCCTTTCCCCCTGTTGGGGTGCGGTAGAGCTGCCTTTAACTTATTGTTCTTTCACCTGTGGGAGGAATTTAATTAGAATCACTACCCTGGTTTTCCAAGCTGCGCTGCCCTAACCCCTCCGGAACGCTGCCGGGGGTGTTGGTGAAGCTGGGCGTCCATCTCGGCGTTACATGCAACTAACCTGACCACGTGATCCACCACCGAGAGATCAGGATCTGTGAACGCCGCTGGAAATAGATGACAGCCACCAACAGAGCGGAGCTTGTGGAGCTTTACACTGGGGTTGTGCAGAGGTGCACAACTTCATAAGGTTAGTAGCCATCCTCACACCCCTCTAACAATTGCAATACTGAGTCACCCATTGCGCCTTGTTCTCTCCTCTCTTTACATAGTATTAAAGATGCACACAGATGAAGCTTGCATAGGACACCAGTCACACGCAGGTTTGATGCACAGTGTCTGGCTTACAGCCTATTGATGATGCCCATACTATTAGATCAGGAGGGCTGCCCAGCACTATATAAGTGCACCCCACATGGACAGACACCCCAGTACAACCAACCAACACTAAAACGCTAATGCATTTGTTATCTGATTTGGTGTTGGTAAGGCTGATTTTTTTCTGCGATATGTTTTCTTGGTAAATAATGATACTTTTACATAAAGTACATTTTTGCAGAGAGTTTAAGTAGAAATATTCAACAATATAAATTTGAAGGATATGTTATTCATAAAAAATAATTGGTTTTATTATTGGCAGATGGTTGTACCAGGAGATCAGAGGGACAGCTGACATCTTCAATTTTTAAATCAGATGATCTTGAGATCCCACAAGATACAATTGAAGTGAATGCCATTACTCCAGATATACCATCATCCCTTCACAGCAAAGATCTGTCATCTGATCCTATGAAACAGATCCTGTCTTCTGATTCATTACCCACTACTAAGGAAAATCAAAGTCACAAAATAAGCATTAAAAAACAAATTGCTCCTAAAGCAAAGAAGCCATTTTCATGTTTAGAATATGGAAATAGTTTTTCCCTCGAAAAGTCTTTTCTTAAACATCAAAGCATTCACACAGCAGAGAATATTTTTTTTTGTTTCAAGTGTGGGAAATTTTTTAACCAGAAATCAGATCTTCTTAATCACCAGAGAAGTCACACAGAGGAGAAGCCATTTTCTTGTTCAGAAAGTGGAAAATGTTTTACAGAGAAATCAAGTTTTATCAGACATCAGAGAACTCACACAGGGGAGAAGCTTTTTTCATGTTCAGAATGTGGGAAGTGTTTTAACGATAAATCAAATTTTGTTAGGCACCAAAGAACTCACACAGGGGAGAAGCCTTTTTCCTGTTCAGAATGTGGGAAATGTTTTACAACGAAATCAAATTTTATCAGCCATCAGAGAATTCACACAGGGGAGAAGCCTTTTTCCTGTTCAGAATGTGGAAAATGTTTTAGCCGGAAATCAGATTTGGTTGAGCATAACAGTACTCACACAGGGGAGAAGCCTTTTTCCTGTTCAGAATGTGGAAAATGTTTTAACCGTAAATCAAGTTTTGGTAATCACCAAAGAACTCACACAGGGGAGAAACCTTTTTCCTGTTCAGAATGTGGAAAATGTTTTACAATGAAATCAAGTTTTATCAACCATCAGAGAATTCACACAGGGGAGAAGCCTTTTTCCTGTTCAGAATGTGGAAAATGTTTTAGCCGGAAATCAGATTTGGTTGAGCATAACAGTACTCACACAGGGGAGAAGCCTTTTTCCTGTTCAGAATGTGGAAAATGTTTTAGCCGGAAATCAGATTTTGTTAATCATCAGAGAATTCACACAGGGGAGATGCTTTTTTCCTGTTCAGAATGTGGGGAATGTTTTAGATTGAAATCAAGTTTTATCAGACATCAGAGAAATCACACAGGGGAGAAGCCTTTTTCCTGTTCAGAATGTGGGAAATGTTTTACAGCGAAATCATGTTGTATCAGACATCAGAGAACTCACACAGGCGAGAAGCCTTTTTCCTGTTCAAAATGTGGAAAATGTTTTAGCCGGAAATCAGATTTGGTTAAGCACCAGAGAATTCACACAGGGGAGATGCTTTTTTCCTGTTCAGAATGTGGAAAATGTTTTAGCCAGAAAATAGATTTGGTTGAGCACAAGAGAACTCACACAGGGGAGAAGCCTTTTTCCTGTTCAGAATGTGGGAAATGTTTTATTCAGAAATCAGATTTGGTTAAGCACCAGAGAACTCACACAGGGGAGAAGCCTTTTTCCTGTTCAGAATGTGGGAAATGTTTTAGCCGGAAATCAGATTTGGTTATACACCAGAGAAATCACACAGGGGAGAAGCCTTTTTCCTGTTCAGAATGTGGGAAATGTTTTAAAGATAAATCAGATATGGTTAAGCACCAGAGAACTCACACAGGGGAGAAACCTTTTTCCTGTTCAGAATGTGGAAAATGTTTTGTGAAGAAATCATCACTTCTTAGTCACCAAAGTACTCACACAGACGAGAATCCATTTTCATGTTCTTAATGTGGGAAATGTTTTACACAGAAATCATCTCTTAACAAACTTCAGAGAAGTCACACAGGGGAGAAGCCTTTTACATTTTTAACCGAAAATTGTATCTTCATAAAGGGGTTGTCCACTACTAGGACAACTCCTTCTCATTCCTCATGTTTAGCCTTGTTAAAATAAAAACACTAATACTCACTTCCTGTTCTGGCGCCGTTCCATTGGTGTCACAACTTGCGTTTCCGTAAGGATCACACAATCCTGCTGCCAATCAACGCCGCCTTCAGATGTATTGTACATCAACAGGAAGGACATGGCCTGGACATAGCACCAAGAGAATGCACACACTGAAAGCACTCTCTTCAGACCGTGTTCTTGGGGGAATTATAAGCAATTTACAGCCTCCAACATGCTGTCTGATATGGGAAAGAAAGAAGAGGAGATCAGAGGTTAATCTGAGGTCCTCCACCTCTGTCAGCATGTCTGGTATGCAGTGTTTCTTATGGAAGGTCTTATCTTCCTGCTCCGGAGCTATTACTGCCTCACCTCAGGGTGGAAAAAGAAGCAGTCTTAACCCTCATGATGCCAGACAGCTCCAGACTGCAAGTCCTGCACCAACTTCTCTCTTAATGTAGGCCTCACAAGAAAACAGCTCCACAAATCTCCCTGTACTCTCACCAAAGCACATACTGAGCAGTGCTTGCTTCACAGGGACATTTACCCCTCAGCCACAGGTTATTCTGATATGGGGGACAACATAACTTATTTGTATATCAGATTGCGTCTATTCCTACTAAAGAAGTTGTGGAGCAATATATTCAGAGGCTGGAGACCACATACAATACTGAAATACGTCCCCTCACTTCTATCCTGTCACAGCTTACTGACAAGGTACAGAGATTAGAGGATAATGTCGTCCAAGTTAGAGGCCATCATAATGCTCAGAAACTAACACTGGATCTTCACAGCCAGTAAATAAACCATCTGTTTAAATCACAATAATATCTGGATAAGGGGTATACCTGAAAGCATCAATGCACAAGTGATTATGCCAACATTGCGATCATTATTCAATAATATCCTTGGTGATCCTATTGATAAGAAGCTGGAGATTTATAAGGCACACCGTACAATAGGCAATCATGGCCCAGATCCTGAGCTTTCAAGGGACATTATGTGTCTCATACATATTTTCAATGTAAAAGAGGCCATTGTGAGAAAAGCAGAGGAGTTGGATCCTGCTGATTTAAATGGAAAACACATATAATTGCTCACATATCTATCCTGAATGACACTTGATGAAAGAAGGATATTGAAACCACTACTTGATGCCATCCAGGAAAATGGCCTGATGTACTCCTGGGGGTACCCATTCCAGCTGTATATTTTCAAAGATCCAAGCAACATGAGACCTATTTGTGATGCCCTGGACATTCCATATATCTGACTGGCCACCTGCTCCACCATTGCCACAGAGAGTTCCAACACGTCACGGAAGGCATTCAGTGGATCAGGAACTTGATGGTGACGCAGCCAGATGGAAAAGGAACCTGCCAATCATATGAGCTCCTGAAATGAATCTCGTCTTCCCTGATGAGAGAGTTTGCAGATGCTTACTTATTTCTTTAAGCATATAATTAGATATATCTAAATAGAGCATTAGGTGCCACTCTTCCACTATATAGAATGTCTAAGTTCATATAAGATCTTAGACCAGGATATAAGTTGAGTTCACATGATACTACTGTAATATCAGGCTGTATTACATTACTTGCTTTATATTCCATGGTTCCACCTAATAGGGATCCTAGAACTGAAAGTTTGACTTCCGCCTGTAAAGACAACCCCCAGTTAGGGACTTGCATTGGGATCTGCTTGTTTCGCAATTTCCTACTGTTTTGATGTATTCATAATCTATACTTCTTAGACACTGAGAGGTAGACGTTACTATCTACCGTCTATACATCCTCTTTGCTCTTAATATTTCTTTCCTCCACTCCCCCTTTTTTTCATATAATATGGCACAACTCAAACCTTGCGCATTGAATGTCAGAGGACTTAATGTTCCAGAGAAAGGAGCTCGTGTTTTATCGTAGGCATAAACAGCACGTACATTTTCTCTTTCTTCAGGAGTCACACTTTAGAGGCGATCATATACTGTACCTCACTTTACTAATAGATAGCATTTTTCTGGGATGCCAAGATGATTAATGTTTTGAAGTCTAAGGTGCTGAGTATAGGCCGCCACAGATCAATGCTGCATACTATTGTAGAAACACTGTCTGACATGGAGAAGATGTATGCGTTTGTTAAGATCTCCATCTACTCCAAAATTTTGACTTTGGAAAACTTCTATCTCCCTAATTGTGACCAAATTAAGACATGTCGTCATTATTTAAACAAACTAAAATATTTTGCGGAGGACCTTATCATCATTCGAGGAGACTTTAATTTTGTCTTGGATCCTTCTTTAGACGCGTCCCTTGGCTGGTGTCACCAATCTAAAACACAAACAAAAGCTTTGCTAATTGTGCTTTGTTCTCAACCCGTCGATGTATGGAGGATACTACATCCAGACGTAAAGAATTATACCTATTATTCCCCTTTACGCAATATGCATGGCCATATAGTCCTTTTCTTAATTAGCCATCACTTGCCTACATGGCAACCTACATCTCAGGTAGGAACTGCTGTATTGGTCAGATCATGCTCCTGTATATTGTAATCTGACTATGCTGCACTCCACCAAGGCTTCAGATGTTGGAACCTAAATGATAATCTGCTGAAAGACTCACTCTGTGTCTCAGACCTTCTTGAGACTATAGACTCCTTCAAATATATGAGCATGATGAAACTGCCTTACCATTTAAATGGGAAGCACTCACATGCGTCCTCAGAGGGATAATAATAAAACATAGATAAATGCTAAAAAAAGGAGAGAACAGCTAAAGTCTCCCATTTGCTTGAGCGGATTGATCTACTTAACATAAATTATCTGCTTCCCTCCAGGTATATGTAGATCTGCTTAACGCTAGAAGGGAGCTAAAGTAGTTTCATGGATGGGGTACTTGCAAATATTGTGTAATTTCAGGGCACCTACTTATGGAAGGAACCAAGTGGAAGCTTCCATTCTCGGTACTAGATATGGGGCCTCCTCGAGAAAATGACTTAAAATGTCGTACACTAAAGTTAATATATAAGGCGTCGGATAGGGGTAAAAATATTCTGGGAATTGGAAAGTATACAAACTATACTCCTTTATGGCACAGCTATAACTTACCAGAGCTACATAAACTAAATAATATTAGTGAGTGGAAGGATATGGGTATATGTTTGGTGTCACAAATCTTGAGGGATGGATTATTCAAGATGTTTGAACAACTAAAGGCAGATTTTAACCTTCCGCATAGGGTGTTTTATCAATATCTGCAAATACGTCTTGCATATAGTACACAACTAGAATAAACGCCATACTGATTGACATCACCCAATAGATACCATTACTACATTGTTGGATACAAAAGGTCTATTAACCCTTATTTATAGGCAGTTACTGGCCCTACTTTTGGATAAATATCCTTTGATAGTTAAGACAAAATGGGAGGAGGATGTAGGTCCGCTATCTGAGGAGCAATGGGGGAAATACTGGATTTGACACCGAAGCTTTCATTATCAGAATCACAAAGATTGTCCCGAATTCTTCTCATCCATAGGGTATATAGATCCCATAGTATTTTATTTAAAATTGAAATACAAACTGATGACACATGTCCTAGATGTGGTCAAAAGGACGCCCACCTGATGCATATGACGTGGGAATGTGTGAATATTGGCGACTACTGGAACATGGTGATCGCTCTTGTACTATATGTATTTGGGATACAACTTCAGTTGGAACCTAAAATCTGTATCCTAGGACTCCTGGGAGAGGACGTCGACCCAGACTCCCATATGGCAATAGGTCGCTCAAGAATATTATTCCAAGCCAGGAAGTTGTTGGCACTACATTGGATAGACAATTCTCCCCCAACGATAACAGAACTAAAATCCAGGATAAATAACACTCTATGCTTAAAAAGGGGATCTTATATTGAAGGAACGCTCTCAAGAAATTCATACAAATATGGGAGCAATGGTTAATTACCCCAGGTATTGCTTCAGAAATACTATACTGGACCATTTGTACATATCCCTGCAGAAAACCAGGAATTTATATCCTTATACCTAAGGTGTCAGCAAATAATAATTGTCTCAGTCCACACAATTGCCCCTTCTTAGATATATTCTTTTTCTTTTGATGTCCCAATAGGGAAAAAAAGCCGTCAGGAAGTATTCAGATATTTATGTACAAATGTAAAATTACTATTCCAAAACCTTGTACTATAGAGCGATATTGAGATTTATATCATTGTAAACCGGTTCTTGTATTGTTTACTGGTTTTTCTTTCTTTTTATTTTTTTTGTCACAAAGTTTATATGACAAAAACAAAATGTTGGTCTTTCTTTTGTTAAATAAAAATGATCTGATTGAAAAAAAGAAATAATAGATCAAACGTATACAAAATGCCAAGATCGCAGTGAAGGTACTCGTATGAATTCACAGATAAATGTGGTCTCTCATTGACAAGGAAGTTACATCCACGGATGCAAAGGACATACGGCTCTGGCAAAAATTAAGGGACCACTGAACAGTTTTCTATTGGAAAGCGTGGAAAGACTGGTGGAAAGCATGGCAAGACGAATGAAAGCTGTGATTAAAAATCATGGTTAATCCACCAAATATTGATTTCACATTTAAAACATGAGTAATTTGAGGTCTGAAAGCACTGTGTTTCTTTTTTAGTATTTTGACACTTTATCATTTGCTGCAAATAAATACAAAATTTTTAGCTTTGAATTTCGGAGACATGTTGTCAGTAGTTTATAGACTAAAACAACAATGTACATTTTACTCAAAAATATACCTATAAAGAGAAAAATCAGAGAAACTGAAAATTTTGCAGTGGTCTCTTAATTTTTGCCAGAGCCGTATGTATCCAAAACAAAAGGAGCCCCACTGCTATAAATTCATAACCCCACTGACATAGCTGACGCATTTCAATGCTGTTATAGCTCACTACATAATATTCATGGAAAATACCACGACATGCCACCTAATTTTCTTGAAACAAAAACTGACAAATATATTATGGACACTGCCGTTCCTTCCTTACAGACCCCTGAGCAGGAGATACTAGACAAAGCTTTCACTGAACAATGGATAGGACAGGCCATTAGATCATTCCCTATCGGGAAGAGCACTGGGCCAGATGGATTCAATAATAGATTTTATAACATGTTTGCACCTCTGTTATTACCATTAGTGTTCAATAATATCTCAGAAGACTCCCCTTTGCCCCCCAATCACTTGAGGCTCACATAACAGTTTTATCAAAGCCTGGAAAAGAACTAAATGCCTGCCCTAATGTTCATCCAAATTCATTAAATAATGTAGATGTCAAAATATTCTCTAATATAATTGCATCATGGCTCTCCCACTACTTACCCTCAATTGTTAGCAACGTTCAGGTTGCCTTCGTTAAGGGTAGAGAAGTGCGAGATAATACAAATAAAACATTGTTAGTTTCACATGCGAAAAAAAACCAGGGGCTCCCAATGTGCCTTGTTTCTGTGGACGCTGAAAAAGTGTTTGACAGAATACACTGGACTTTCTTGAAGAGCACCTTACGAAAAATTTGGTTAGGCTCTTTCTTGTTATCTAAAATTCTATCCTTCTACACTGACCCTAAAGCGATAGGGTAAACGGCCTTCTATATGACACATTTTCTGTTAAAAATGAGACAAAGCAAGAGTGTCCCTTATCGCCTCTCCTATACACATTGGTGATGGAACATTTCTCGGTAGCATTACAAAAAAATCCAGATATTAGTGGAGTTACTATAGGCTCACATCACTATAAACTAGCTCTATACGCAGATGACTTGTTGCTCTATTTTCAAACCCAATTATCTAATTCCCTTCTATACTAAAGGAATTTGAAGAATTTGGCCAAGTAAGCGATTTTAAAGTCAACTACTCTAAATCAGAAGCAATAACATAAAACAACAGCTAATTTTTAAATTTCCCTTTAAGTGGCAGAAAGACACATCTAAGTACCTCAGTACACAAATTCCAGGCAACATGGATGATCTGTATAGTTTAAATTATATCCCTGTCTTTGAACAAACTCTTCAAAATGTAATGAATTATAAATTCAAACTCTTGTCCTGGTTTGGTTGTATTTATGTGATAAAATGGACATTTTGCCAAAACTTCTTTATATATTCCAGATCGTTCCTGTCTTGGGTTCCTCAGACCTTTTTCTCCCATTTCGACAACGCTATTAGGTAGTATGGGGAACGTCGAGGTCTAGGATACGTTTTAAAATATTGTGATGTTCCAAAAATAAAGGGGGTACTAGTATGCCTGATCTAAAAAAATTACCATCAATCTTTGATTCTTATTAGAGCAGTGGACTGGTTCACGTCTGTGGAACATAAGCAATGGGTGAAACTGGAAGGGGACGTCTATCCGTTGATACTCACATCTCTACCTTGGATTGACTAAATACATGTACAAACTAAACAATTACCAATACCCATTCAACACATTTTGAAAACATGGGATCAAGTCTTAATCTCTTCATCTATACCACGTAGGTTGGGTCCATTAATGCCCTTGTTTGGCAACCCAGATTTTCCCTCTGCTTCAGGTACGGGCTCATTTCTAATCTGGGACTGATCTGATGGGGTTAGATTGAGACATGTTCTCATGGGATCAGGCTCTTTTCCTTCCTTTATAGAACTTCGTGGCTCCTTTCCAATTAGGAGTCTATCCTGCCTGACTTTTTTTCAGCTCAGGTCATTTATAAATTCTCACATGTTACTAGTATAAAGGATGAACTCACTCCGTTTGAACCCATAATCACTCAAGTAGGTCCTTGTTCTAAACTTCTATCTTGCATACACAGAGCAACACAAATGGACACCAGCAATGACCCTCTACCCTTTACTGGGGTTGGGAGAAGGAATTGGGTTGTCAAATTTCAGAGAAGGATAGGCAAAAAACATTCACACTCTCCCACAAATTATCTATTACTTGCCGTGCCCAGGAGAAAAACGATAAGATTTTATCTAGATGGCACCATTGTCGCACTATGCTATGTAGCATCTTCGGACTTGTGGTGGTGCAGACGGGTCTGTGTTACATATATGGTGGGAATGCCCATCATCGTCGGATTCGGTGGACTACGTTGGACCTGCATGCTTCTTTTTTTTTGGGGGGGGGGGGTTTAATAAAATAGTGAGCCAGGAAAAGTGTTGAGGAGTGTTTATTCAAATTAAGTATTTTTTCGTGGGTGTTTTTATTTTTGATTACTGGGTCAGTAATGGGTTTGTCTGATAGACACCTCTCCATTACTATCACCAGAGTTTGATGCCAGCTGTGATTTTTGACAAACCGCAGCTGCCATTAACCCCAAGATACTTTACACCAATTGTCAATGCATCTGGGCAATTGGGAAGAGCAAAGGCAAAAAGCCATAATTGGAGCATTTCATGTGATGCGCCACTTCTGGGGCAGCTATGAGCTGGTATTTTTAGGCTGGGGAGGGCCCAATAACCAGGGACCTTCCCAACTTGATAATATCAGCTCTCAGCTGTCTGCTTTACCTTTGCTGGTTACAAAAAAATAGGGGACCCCATGTTGTTGTTTTTTAATTATTTATTAGGTTAAACAAGGCTCAACTCCCTTTAGTTCCACATGAAAGGCTCTAAAGGGCGCAAATTTATAACATATAGGGGATTGTGAAATGATATATCTGCAGGACATCTATCTATCTATTATCTATCATATCTCTAACATCTTTCTATCGATATCTGTATATAAGATTGTTTTCTTAGTTTTGTAATCAGCTTTTAGTTACATAGAGGATTATAGTAAGTAAAAGACGATGTTAATAACGCATTGTATATGGATGTAGGCGAGAAAAACATTGCACACTCGCATGACACTCGTCCAATTATTCGGGATGAACATCGGAGCGATTTATAATCCGCTGATGTGAACGAACCCTCAGCCGGACTCTTCTGAACATAGTCTTTCAAAGCCGCCCTCCCTGGAAGGGGTTAAACATACGAGATTTCTGCCTTATAGCTCCTGGTATGAAGTGGATAGCACAATCATATGCCGCCATATAGTAGACGTCCGGTAACTGGTGATAATCACCTCATGTGTCGTCTATTTGTCTCCAAGCAGGAAAATCCCACGTTACATTCCACACATAAAACTGTAGAAAAGGCGGCGCGGGGTAATTGTGCCCGTAGTGAGGGGCAAATAATGCCGGAAATGTCACTGACTGCGGAGACGTCTCCATGTAGCGTCTTCACTCCGGATATCACTGTACAGGAGCCGCACTGTTCACACTGTGCATCCACTGAGGCCCCTGATCATGTGACCCCTGACTCCTCCCCTCCTGTGACCTCATCACAGCTCCTGTGCGCACAGCCATATATGTGGTGGCGGCTCTGCAGGTGGAGGTATGT
The DNA here is from genome assembly GCF_046119375.1 of Phyllobates terribilis. Lineage (NCBI taxonomy): Eukaryota > Metazoa > Chordata > Amphibia > Anura > Dendrobatidae > Phyllobates > Phyllobates terribilis. The sequence goes on from NW_027362821.1 coordinate 7,111,444, forward strand.
GGAGATTCCCATTACTGGGTGCAGGGGGCATTAACCCCTTCAGCACGGAGACTCTTTTGGGGTCTCTGTGTGGTGTGAACAGTGAGGTAACAGCTGTGGACAGAATGCGGCTTAGCTGGTTCCCGTCCACATTAGATCCATTCAGACGACTGCAGGATGAAGGACAGAAGCCCAGAGAAGTCCTCACACAACGCCATTATTCCTCTCCTAGTTCCAGCACAGTAATGTAGATAGTAGTGATAACCGTCCACACATAGAGGACGATCCAGGACCTCAAATAACATAAAACTTTTATTCCTTCATTTTATAACCTTATGTCACAATAATGATGGGACGTCATCAGAACATTGGAGGAAAGATCCCAGAGAGAATTAAGGTGGAGGTGACGCGTTTCGGAGTGATACTTCTTACCCAGAACCGAAGGTAAGAATGAAACCCGAGCAGGATATAAATGTCTCTGGAGCAGCCGCTCCTGTGCACAGGATGAATGGCGGCATTAATAGATGTAATAGATGTGATACAAAGAAAGACAAGAAACACAATCATCTTACAGTCATCACAATATGGCCCCTTCACTTGTCTGGTAATGTAAGATCAGATCCTCCTTCTCTTTATACCCTCCGGTACGATGGATTTACCCTCAGTGTCCACGAAGCTTCACGGTTCAGCAATGCTCCTCTGCCATCTCCCCGACACCTGAACGATTTACCCTTTCACTGCCACAAAACTGAAAGTTCTTGAAGTCACCATTGTGTTCTCTTAGGAAATGTGTGGAAACGTTGGAAGGGTTAATGGCCGCGGGATTAGTGGGGTCTCCTATGTGCTCATTAATTCTCTGCCTTATTTACGGGAGGTGCAGCCGACATATCTGACATTACACCCCAGACACTGAATACAATATACCACAAATTCTCTGCTGCAGGTGATACATTGTGTAATGAAATGTTTTATTTAATGTGATTAAATCTATTTCTTGTGTTCGGCATATTTACATGGTGGACATTTATCAATGCCGCATCTGTGACAACCCAGAGGTGTAAGCCAGGTTCTCGTTATGTGTTTCTCTTGCGATTAAACTAGGAGACAGTCTGTGGCCAAAAATATATAGGTTTTATTACTAGATGTAAAGAAAAAACTAAATACTGTAGAATAATAAATCTCATATGTTTCCCTTATTGTCTCCAGTAATTGTATTATTACACAGGATTTTTATGATGTTACATCGGCTCATCATCTTCTCATTCAGATCTCTACAATATCGGATCCTCTCAGTGAAGATCTTCTATATAAGAGAATTTTCCTGATTTACCAATCAAAGATGGATATGGACAGAGACCAGATGGCGGAGAGGATATTACACCTCACCCTAGAGATCCTTTTCCGGCTTACTGGAGAGGTGAGAGGGTCTGATGACGTCACATTACATCATTCTTATCTATGGGAATAACAGATGGACAGAACTGGAGAGGTGAGGACTCTGGAAATGTCTGGAGTGAGATTTAATAATGTGACTCTCCATAACCAGGATTACACAGTAGTGAAGAAGACCTCTAGTGAGCGCTGTCAGGCCCCTGTGTTTGAGGGATGGGGAAGACCCCTAAGCAAAATCACAAAGCCTCCACCTCACCCCCTGATACATGAGGACATCAATGATCAGAAGATCCTAAAACTCACCTACAAGATGATTGAGCTGCTGACTGGAGAGGTGACACTGCTCGGAATGCTGGGACATTATACAGTAATGCTATGGAGGGATCGGGGGGATGACTGTATCATTGTATGTGTCAGGTTCCTATAAGATGTCAGGATGTCGCTGTCTATTTCTCCATGGAGGAGTGGGAGTATTTAGAAGGACACAAAGATCTGTACAAGGACGTCATGATGGAGGTTCCCCAGCCCCTCACATCACCAGGTAATAGACAGGACTGAATTCACACGGCCTATAATTATCTGTATGTAAAGAATGTATTCAGTCCCTGTATGTGTTTCCTCCAGATCTATCCAGTAAGAGGACAACAACAGACAGGTGTCCCCGTCCTCTTCCACAGGACTGTAAACAAGAAGACCCCAATGTTCCTCAGGATCATCAGGTAGATGGAGAGAAGGTATCATGAGATCTTCCCTATGATGTGTAATCGGCTGTGAAGGTCTTGTGTTCAGTCTTGTTTTATCCACCAGTGTTATATGTTTTATACTTGTGTAATGAGAATAGTGGAGATGGCAGGATTAGAGCTGATCATAGATGGGACTTCTCATCTGTTTGTGACTTTTACAATATTTGTTTCAGGGTGAAGATCTGACCCATATTAATACTACAGAGACATATGTGAGGGGTGATGAGCGGTGTAAAGAGGAGATTCCTACATATGACTACCCAGGTGAGTAGTGACCACTAAATGCAGAGAAGTCACAGATTCTTCTCAGTCACCGGCTGTGGCTGCTTTATCGCTGGTGTAGTCCGGCTGTATCACAATCGTGTGATCACCATTTTGCCGCTAGATCAAAACATTCTCCTCCACCCAAAACAACACTGTTCAAATGAGTTTGGGCATTGAAAGTCCCTTCTGTGCTGCTGAATGTCCTCATATGGTCCCTACAAGACCAGGTCCAGTCTTTCTGGCCAAACTTTACTTTTATGATCGACAACATTAAATGTGCAGTGAGGCCAAGTGTGAATTTCTGTACAATAACAACAGAGTTTCCCTTTATCCTGACTGTTCAATTTCTTTTAAAACCAACTAGCTTCAAATAGTATTGCGATAAACTACATAAAAAACATTATACCTGTGCCATGATATAACTCTAAGCTAAATTTAGACGCCTCATCTCTGCACTATTATAAAAAGTTCTCTTTGAACGTCTAATATTTCTTCTTGAAACTCATCTGACAGAAAATATTGTTCCTTACGATAGTTTAGATTGCCAAGAGCCACCGAGCCCCATACTCTAATTACCCCAGAGAGGTTTCACCACTAGTTACTTATTTTTTTATTGATGAAGACTGTTGAGTTTGATCATTTCAGTAGATGTGTTATTGTCTATACTCAGTTTTTGACTATAGTAGTTAGTGCCCAAAATATTCTGATTTAACCCCTTCCTGCAGCCAGTTTTGTGTTCCTATCAGGGCCCATTTTTTAAATCTGACGTGTGTCACTTTATGTGGTGATAGCTTTGGAATTCTTCACAAAGGATAATAAGAAACAGATGGACCTTACAAATTATTTTCCACCTTCCACCAACAATACCCTATATACGGTAGTATCCTACTATCTGGGCACATGGCCGGTTAGAAGGGAAGGAGCGACATTTAGCTATTTGAATGCAGATTTTGCTGGAATAGTTTGCAGACACAATGTATTGGGGACGCTGTTCATGATCACCTGGCAGCTCAAAATATGTCACCATGAACAGGCTTGGCGCGATCTACTCCGTTTTCTCTGTATCTAGACTTACACAGAGACCCCTAGGCTTGGGCCACGGTGTTACCTGCTGTTCTGTGGTGTGAGATGGAAAGAAGAATAGTCAGGTAACCGGGTCAGAACATGGAGGTCAGAGAAAATACAAAATCAGAAGACACAAAAGTAGTCAGTAAACGGGCCGAGGTCACAACAGGAAACAAATACACAAGCCGGGAGCTGAGCACAGAGGACTGAACCAGAGGAGAATAAGGCTGTATCTGGCAGCTTCCAGCAATATGCTTCCAGCTTTAGTAGGGTGTGGTGCTTTCCAGTTGGCTGAAGCAGGGAGCAGATTACTCCAGCTGGACAGCACACACACCCATACTGCCAGACTGGATGGTACTACAGGTCCCAGGCAACCTAATCTTAGTGGCTGGACAGAGCCTGCGCCGCCCAGAGCTTCTGGTTCTGACGTCTCCTCCATCACCAGCGCCGCCTGCAGAATGAATAAGGTGGCGCCTGGTGACAGAAGCAGATGTCGCTGGAGCAGGTCTCAGTGGAGATGGGTTACACCATTTGCAGAAGTCCTTAATATGACAAAAGGCTGAAAACTAGAGCAGTAGAAATCCCCATAAAGTGACTCCATTTTGGAAATTATAACCCTGAATGAATTAATCTTTAGAAGTAGGGAATATTTTGACTCTACAGGTACTTTTCAGTGATTAGCAGACAGTGGATGTTGGAGAGTGAAAATTGTGCATTTGCCATTTTGTTACCCAACACATTGTTCCCAGATTGTGCTCCAGGAGACACACACCGTAAATTAAGTGGGTTCTTCTCACTATAGTAATGCCAAATACATGGATGCTGAGTGTGTTTTGGGCGCACTGCAAGGCTCAGAAGTGAGGGGGAGATTTGACTTTGGGAGAGTGGATATTGCTGGATTGGTTAATGGAAGCCTTGTTGCTCTTGAAGAGCCTTTGAGACCCTAATAATGTGGAAACCTCAGTTTTTCCACTGACAGATGATGGACCTGAGTGGGGGATTGTTCTTTGCGGGATGACTGGAAGTTTTTATTGGTATTATTTTCCCCAACATAACAGGTTCATCCTATGAGGTTTTCTATTAGACTGTGAACTGTCATTGTCTTGCTGAATAATTCATATTTTTACAGAGAGTTTAAGTAGAAATGTTAAAAAATATAAAATTCAAGGATATTTTATTGAAAAATAATAATTGATTTTTATCTTAGCAGATGACTGTACCTGGAGATCAGAGGGACAGCTGACATCTTCAATTTTTAAATCAAACGATCTTGAGATCCCTCAGGATACAATTGAAGTGAATGCCATTACTCCATATATACCATCATCCATTCACAGCAAAGATCTGTCATCTGATCCTTTGAAACACGTCCTATCTTCTGATTCATTACTGACTACAAAGGAAAATCATAGTAACAAAATAAGCATTAAAAAACGAACTGCTCCTAAAGCAAAGAAGACATTTTCACTTTCAGAATGTGGTAATAGTTTTCCCCACGAAAAGTCTTTTCCTATACATCAAAAAATTCATACGACAGAGAATAGATTTTCTTGTTCCAAGTGTGGGAAATATTTTAGCAGGAAATCAAATCTTGTTATTCACCAGAGAACTCACACAGGGGAGAAGCCTTTTTCCTGTTCAGAATGTGGAAAATGTTTTAGCCAGAAATGGAGTCTTAATAGCCACCAGAGAACCCACACAGGGGAGAAGCCTTTCTCATGTTCAGAATGTGGAAAATGTTTTACACACATAACTAGTTTTATCAGACATCAGAGAATTCACACAGGGGAGAAGCCTTTTTCATGTTCAGAATGTGGAAAATGTTTTCCACACATGACTAGTTTTCTCAAACATCAGAGAATTCACACAGGGGAGAAGCCTTTTTCATGTTCAGAATGTGGAAAATGTTTCACACACATGACTAGTTTTATCAGACATCTGAGAATTCACACAGGGGAGAAGCCTTTTTCATGTTCAGAATGTGGAAAATGTTTTCCACACAAGACTAATTTTATCAGACATCAGAGAATTCACACAGGAGAGAAGCCTTTTTCATGTTCAGAATGTGGGAAATATTTTAACCAGAAATCATCTGTTGTTATACACCAGAGAACTCACACAAGGGAGAAGCCTTTTTCATGTTCAGAAAGTGGGAAATATTTTAACCAGAAATCATCTGTTGTTATACACCAGAGAACTCACACAAGGGAGAAGCCTTTTTCATGTTCAGAAAGTGGGAAATGTTTTGTGAAGAAATCATCTCTTCTTAATCACCAGAGCAGTCACACAGGGTAGAAGCCTTTTTTATATTCTTAATGTGGGAAATGTTTTCCTTGAAAATAAACTCTTAATAAACTTTAGAGAAGTCACACAGGGGAGAAGCCTTCTACATGTCCAGAATGTTGGAAATGTTTTAACTGAAAATTGTACAATCTTAAAGGGGTTGTTCACTACCAGGACAACCCGTGTCATTCCTCATGTTTGGCCTAGTTAAAATAAAAACACTCATACTCAGCTCCCATGCCAGCGCCGTTCCAGCGGTGCCGGGAATCACATTCCTGGGGTTGTTACATCACATGAGCCCTGCGCCCAGTCAGTGCTGACTTCACTGTCAGGGCTGCAGCTGCTCTCAGATTTCCTCATGATGTTCGATTTTTCTGAAGGTGGAGACAGTGATTCCAGCACTTACTGGGCTCACACGACGTAACAACCTCACATGAGCTCCGGGAACGCACGTGCCGACACTGCTGGAATGGCGCCGGCATCAGAGGTTTGATACAAATCTTACAGACTGTTTGATAAAGAAAATATAACATACTAGCTGTACTACCCGGCTTCGCCCGGGTTAATAACTGCTGTTAGCAAAATAGAATGTGTTAACAAAAATTTATTCTCCACACAAAAAACACAAAACAAATAGATAGAAATGTAATTATTAAAAGGCAAAAACTAAGCTAATAGAAGCATTTCACAACATATATTTCAACACCAGAGATATTCCACACAGATTTAACTAAATTGGCCAAGTAATGTGAAGTAATCTTCTACTCCTTATTCGAGAGCCTTTTGATAAACGACATTCTTAGTTCTTCCTTCAGGTGCAAACACGAACAGATTTTTGGCTGTTCCAACTCTTGAACAGGCCACATAAAGTTGACCATGAGAAAAGCATGGAGATTGTAAATTGATTCCAACTACTTTCAAGGACTGTTCCTGAGCCTTATTGATGGACATAGCAAATGCCAGTCGCACAGGAAACTGGAGGCGTTTAAAATCAAAAGGCAAATCAGATGGAATGAGAGGAATTGTTGGAATGAAAAAATCTTCTCCTATGGCACATCCTGTCAAAATGGTTGCCTCAATTACATGTGGAAACAGGCTCTTAATCAAGAGTCTTGTTCCATTACACAGCTTTGGTGGATCCAAATTTCTCAATAGCAGAATAGGTGCTCCAGGTTTTAGAAAGAGGTTGTGAGGAGGAAGTCCTTGTGGCTCCAAGGAATTGAGGAACTCAGTTGGATAAAATAATGCTTGAGCAGGGTCTATTACTGTATCCACTGACTTGTAGGTTGTGTTAACACCTGGAAGGAGATTTAGAATTTGAAGATTGATCTTGTTGACACTGTCATTTTTGGGAGCTAGAATAGCCCTTTCACACAGCCAGCCAGAATTTTTTAAGTGGAGTTGAATGTTTAGAAAAACCTTTGCCTTCAACTCCACAATGGAAGTCACAATGCAACAAAAGTTGCTTGGGAAGGTGATCTGTCCAGTGGTTGAGTTTACTGGTGCCTTGCCATCTCCAATAGTCAACAGCTAGCTCGAAAACAGTCCAGCAGAAACATCGCCTGTCATGTAGACCCTCATTTTTGTGTTCAGTGACATTTTCTTTACTTTTCTCCAAAGGTACGATGCTTTGAGACAGGCATTCAGTTCGTCTGCAGGGGTTGATCTTGGAATAACAGGTAGTGTTTGGCGGAAGTCACCTGCCAAAACAACAACTACTCCTCCCATGATATATTTGTTGCTACGCAGGTCTTGCAGCAGTCTGTCCACTGCTTCCAGAGCCCTTTTGTGTGACATGGTGCATTCATCCCAAATGATGGCACTGCATTTTTGAAGCAATTTGGCCAGTCCTGATCCCTTGGCAATATTACACACGGGGCTGTCACTATGAGACAGGTTAAGTGGTAGTTTGAATGTCGAATGTGCTGTCCTGCCACCTTTTAAAAGTGTAGCTGCAATTCCAGAAGATGCCACTGCAAGTGCAATCTTTTTTTGTTGTCAAAATTTTGCCAGGAGCAAGTTGATTACAAATGTCTTTCCTGTTCCACCTGGAGCATCAAGGAAGACAATCCCACCTTTGTTGGTTTCACTGAAACTTAAAATGTAGTTATAGGCGTCCCTTTGATCTGGTACCAATATTGGCTCGTTCTGAGACTCAAATTCTGTCAGTTCATCAATATTGTAGTTTGTTTCTAGGAAAATCTCCCTACACATTTGGATGCCTTCAGGATTTCTTATTGGAGCAGGCAAACCAAGCAACTGTAAGGGTTTTCCTGACATTGCTATGCACTGATCTTCAAGGAGCATTAAAGTTTCATTGAACATTTCCTCAGTGAAGTTGATGAGTTGCTGAGGATTTTCCCTTCTAATCTGCATGAGGACGTCCTCACTGAGATCAGTTTTGTACTTTGTCCAAATCTCAAGAGGATTTGAAATGCTACAGGTTGTTAGAATAATAGCAAAGAGGTGTCTTAGTCGCTTTGGGGTTTGTGTGGCTGCTGCTTCACTGAGGATCATGTCCCAGTGTCCATCATTTTCCAAAAGTCCTTTTCTTTGGCAAGCTTCCCTGAATGTTTCACACACATGGCCTCCAACGGTCTTCAGGTCAGAAAATGATGCTTTGACAACATGAAGTAACATGCGCAGGTAGAAGCACTCTGCATTTGACGGATGAACAGTGTAGACGCGACCAAGAGTATCAGTTGCTTTCACCCCTGGATAGCCTTCAATATCAAGCCCCCGTTTCCTCCGTTCCAGTGTTTTTCTGGAGACATTCCAAGTGTAGTGCTTTGGTAAAACACAGTAGAGAATTGTTTTTGCAAAAGGGTCTTGTTGACACAGCATAAAAAATGGCAAGAGGGTGGTCTTAGGTGGTGTTAGTAGCTGCTGCTGCAAGTTTGCTGGGTTAAAGTAAATTCTCTGTCCATTTTCCAAGTGCACACTCAGATGCACAACTGGTGGGTAGCACTCATGAATGGAGAATCCTAGTATTCTCCAAATAGCTTCATTGCTGGTCCATTTTTCTGGAGTTCAAAAACTGCTTGATCACTTCCTTTGTGGACATATTTGCAGATATACCTGATTGATTTCACAGAGTGGCAAGATTCGACATTTATGTGGGCCTGGAACGTTTTTGAGAGCAAAGGGTTGTAAGGCACTACCCACCTGTTGTCAATTTCTATCTCTTGGAGTGATGATCCAACACGCATTTTGAGCTTTGCTATGAAACCACCATCCCCTGGCTTACTTCTTCGGTAGACTGGATATCCACCTTGTCCTGTTTGGGTTTCTTGGACCAGGGATCGTGGGTAATGCTGTGAACACCTGCCATCAATCATACAGGGAGAATTTTTGTTCAGACTCCCACACGGACCATGGATCATGTTTTTTGTGATGGTGTCAAACAGCAATGGGTCAATCTGAGGGTCTGGCAATTCGGCACTGATGATATTATCAATTTCGGTAGGCTGTATTTTTTGCTTCAGCCAAATCAAGATTTGGGCGTGAGGAAGGCCTCTTTTTTGCCATTCAACTGAATACATTCAGCACTGCGTCTCACCATAAAAATGTGATTTTGTGATGAGATTAGTCATTTTTGAAAGTTTCTGTTTGAAAACCCGAGCAATAAAGTCATGGCGATTCACTGTTTTTTGGCTCGGCAACAGGTACCCTCCAATTTCCTCCCAGGCAGGAGATTGCAAGTAAAGGTGATGAAAAGATCTGGACGGCCATACTTTCTCATATAAGTCATTGCATCCTGTGTGTATTCATGCATGTGTCGTGGGCTTCCAGTGACAGTTGATGGAAGAATAACCATTTTCCCCAACTCTTTTGGATCAGCATCATTTGCAACAGCATCTCTAAGGTGAATATATTCCTCTGCCCTGAGCGCCTTTTGATTTAGTCGGATATATAAAAGACGTTCACTCTCAATCTTTGCATACACGTCAACAATAAATTGGTGGAAGAGGTGTTTGCATTTCAAGATGTGATTTTCCTCTGCAAATCTTGTCATGACCCTATATGCATAGAAGTGCATGGCAGACACTTTTTTTCCTGAAGGGTTGCCTGTTGTAGGATCTGTCTGAGGTATTTCAGAGTGATAGCCATCCTGTCCCTGCCAAAAGATGATTGGATATTGCAGAGCATCATAGGACCTGTGAGTTTCTGCTACTCGTTGCAAACTATTGTTCCTTTTCTGAAGCACAATGTCACGGCTTTGAAAATCATTACCAACAATCAAGATGGCTACCTCATCAAATGTGGGAGCATTGAAACGTCGCTGATGTTCACCTTGTGGTATTTTGTCAGCTGGAATGACAACCTTGTAATCGTCATTTGGCATGCATTCAAGTGCAGTCTTGAAAAGTTGAATATATAGATTGTTGAAGTGAAGGAACTGCTGCAAAATAGTGACAATATCAAGGCGAGTGTTAGGAATTAAAGAGCATCTCCGCTTAGCCTCTGCTTCTGCATTTCCCATAAAGAGTTGAAGAAATTGAGGTTCTTCTCCTTGTAATGGAAGCAGTGAGCCAATTGAGTGGTAAACCTGTCCTTGAACTTTAAATGTCGGCATAAATCCTGTTGTAAACATTTCTTTTGCTGCACCAAATGATGTCATTTGGAAGCAGGAGTTGTACTTCCTAATGTTGTCCAAGAAATGCTTTGATATTGTACTGGTACCTGTCATCAGAGACTTTAGGGGATCTAGTGGTGACAGGAGGGGTGGAAGTTTTATCTTGCCATTTGCACAGCATAAACCTCGCGGTTCATCTTTCCATTTCAGGGCACTGCAGTACATGCAGACCACATCCATTTTTCCTATCTGAACTTTAGGATTATCCTGATAGTTTATGTCTGACTGGTAACAAAAGGCAGCATGTTTCAAATCTCCAACCATTTCCGGTGCCCTGGTGGAAGAAATAGCAATTCTCTTAGTGGCAAGTCGGCCTTCTCTCTGCTGAGATGACTCATTGGCTATCGAGGAAGAAGCTCTTCTTCTCTTATCTGCAAGCCTCGCTTCCCTCTCCTCAGAAAGTTCATTAGCTCTTGAGGAAGCAGCTCTTGTTTTCATGTCTGCAAGCCTCGCTTCCCTCTCCTCAGAAAGTTCATTGGCCCTTGAGGTAGCAGCTCTTGTTCTCTGGTGTGCAAGCCTCGCTTCCCTCTCCTCAGAAAGTTCATTGGCTCTTGAGGTAGCAGCTCTTGTTCTCTGGTCTGCAAGCCTCGCTTCCCTCTCCTCAGAAAGTTCATTGGCCCTTGAGGTAGCAGCTCTTGTTCTCTGGTCTGCAAGCCTCGCTTCCCTCTCCTCAGAAAGTTCATTGGCCCTTGAGG
>NW_027362821.1:7820000-8056639 GCF_046119375.1 Phyllobates terribilis
CACTAAATAACAAGTACAGTAACCAACACTGTCACTGTACTTAGAAACATGTCAATCACATATATAATATCTATCTAATCTATGTGTGATGCTCTATTCTTTCTGTTCTAAATTGTCGGGTACTGGTGTATGCCGCTGATGAATTGCCGGCCGGCTTTTTTAAAGAGACGGGTGCATGAAAATCGGAGGGCACTAGTGTATTCCAAGTGCCATGCTATGTTTTTCATACACCCTCCTATATACCCTGCCTGCCTGTCTACCTATATATTCTGCCTGCCTGACATTTAATTGAGCACTGTTCCCATCGATTTGGGCAATTTTTGACCTTCTGCAGACCGCCGGGGGGGACACCAGAAAAATGCTAGAGTTTCCCATAGACTTACATTGGGCTCGTTGCTCAGGTCGAGCACCCGAGTATTCCAATGTGCTCGACCTGAGCTTCGAGCACCCGAGCATTTTAGGGCTCGCTCATCACTAATCCTCACCAGTGCTCAGTAAATGATCAGTTAATTAGTGAGTGTGTATAAAAAGAAACCCAGCACCCCAGACCTTCACTTGAACTGCAACTTGAGCTCTGACAACATGCCAAAAATCCACCCTGAAACCAAAGCCTTGATTATCAAGAGGCTGAAGACCAAATCCACTGCAGAGGTGGCTGGCACCTTTAATGTGTCTCACCGTCAAGTACAAAGAATTAAAAAAAGATTTGAAGAGACTGGAGATGTGTTTGACAAGCCCAGGTCCCGCAGACCCCGCAAGACAACTGCTCAGGAGGAACGTTTGTTGGTTAGAAAATCCAAAGCAAGCCCCTCTTCCACTGCAGCAGAGCTCCAACAGGCCTGGTCACCTCAAGTCCCTGTGTCAACTAGAACAGTTTGTAGGATTCTGTCTCAAAATGGCCTCCATGGTCGAATCAGTGCCCAAAAGCCAGCACTAAACAAAAGGCAAATAAAAAAACGCGTGGCATTTACAAAGTCCCACAGCCTGCTAAACAGATGGATGCTGGAAAAGTGGAAGAAGGTGGATTTCTCTGATGAATCTTCAGTAGAATTACACCACAGCCGCCGCAAATACTGCAGGAGACCTACTGGAGCCCGTATGGATCCAAAATACACCCAGAAAATAGTTAAATTTGGTGGGGGAAAGATCATGGTCTGGGGTTACATTCAGTATGGGGGTGTGTGAAACATTTGCAAGGTGGAAGGCAATATCAATAGCCTAAAATATCAAGAAGTCTTAGCTACCTCTTACATTCCAAATCATAAAAGGGGTCAAATTCTGCAGCAGGATGGTGCTCCATCTCATACATCCATCTCTACAAAAGTTCCTCCAGACAAAAAAGAGATCAAGGTGCTCAAGGACTGGCCAGCCCATTCACCAGACATGAACATCATTGAGCATGTTTGGGGTAGGATGAAAGAGGAAGCCTGGAAGACAAAACCAAACTCTAGATGACCTCTGGGAGGCATGTAAGATGGCATTCTTTGCTATTCCTGATGACTTCATTAATAAATTGTATGAATCATTGTTGAACCGCATGGATGCAGTCCTTCAAGCTCATGGAAGTCACACAAAATATTAAATATGACTCTAATAGCACCACGACTTCATTCATCAATGTTATGCAACATATATTTGTATTTTAAGATAATTATTTGTTTGAATATCACATTACTTTCTGTGGGCGACAAAACTTTTGTCTTGCAAAAATCTGACCATTCTGTGTTCATTAAATGATCAATATTTCAGCATTGATGCCAATTTATTTTCTTAACCTAAACCAAATTTCGGAGGGTTTCAGCTTTCAAAAGAGTAATTTATAAAACCAATGGATGAATTTAACGTCAGCTTATAAGCTTTCATTTACATAACATGGATAAGCGACATAACTTCTGTCAGGGAGTGTACAGAGCGCATATTTGCAGGTGTGCTGCCGTGTGACTTGCTGCTGTCTGAGAGAGTGAACAAGACACCCGCTGCCTTCATTATCAACACGGATCCCTTAGGTCGTCCCGGTCGGCACTGAATATTGATCGTGCTTTGCAATGATAAAAAGACCATATTTTTCGATAGTTACGGGTTCGAGCTAAATAATATTTTATTTCCCCGTGATTTTGCGACATTCTTGAATAGGAACTATGCGGCATATGCCTATCAAAATCGGCAGTTGCATGATACATTTAGTAGTGTGTGCGGACATTTCTGTGTATCTTTTCTGAATCATTTTGCCCGGGGGCTGACCTATAAGAAGATATTGAGCTTCTTCAATACAAATTTAAATCAAATTGGGCAAATAGTGACCCCGTTTCTGAAGAATAATCTATGTCCTGCACATTCAACCTATAGAACAAGCTACCTTTATAAGCAGCGTTGTTTGGCCCTTTGTGATAAAAGCTAAAATTCTCGTTATAGTTGCTAATGCGATAATGAATTCTTTGATTGCAGACATAAATTAGGTTTATTTTCTAGTGAGTAAAAATACACTTTTTCTGTGTTACCCTAGTATGGCGGTGTTTAGCTGACAATGTGATGTGGAATTGCTTTGAGCTGACCACACTGCGGCATCACGCTATCAGATGATAACACTGGACACTATCTGGTCAGGACGAGGCGTTGCTGGGTTAGTGGTCATTTTATCTGGTAGCCAGGGCACCTAGCTGGTAATCGCTCTAAAAACAGTCTCTGACCATGCGGAAAATTATGCTGGACCTGCGACATCCTACATGTGTAGAGGTCAGCGGTCTGAGACGCGCTTGTAATATGCCTGTGCTACTACAGATTATGAAATACTTTTTATATTATTCTGAACACTTGTAAAACATATTTTTTTAAATTCAACACCTTATGTTATTGTAATGCTTTACATCACTCTATAATTTGGCTGAAATGTGATGTGTCTGATACATTCTATTTTTTAATAAAATCATTAAAACTTATAAAGTGCCTTTCATATTCACTGTGCAGTACAACAACATACACTGTGTGCAGAATTATTAGGCAGGTTGTATTTTAGAGGATTATTTTTATTATTGATCAACAACTATGTTCTCAATCAACCCAAAAGACTCATAAATATCCAAGCTTAATATTTTTGGAAGTTGGAGTGGTTTTTTTTAGATTTGGCTATCTTAGGAGGATATCTGTTTGTGCAGGTAACTATTACTGTGCAGAATTATTAGGCAACTGAATAAAAACCAAATATAATCCCATCTCACTTGTTTCTTTTCACCAGGTAAACCAATATCAGTGCACAAATTTAGAAATAAACATTTCTGACATGCAAAAACAAAAACCAAAAAAATTAGTGATCAATATAGCCACCTTTCTTTATGATGACACTCAACAGCCTTCCATCCATAGATTCTGTCAGTTGCTTGATCTGATTTCCATCAACATTTCGTGCAGCAGCCACCACAGCCTCCCAGACACTGTTCCCAGAGGTGTACTGTTTTCCCTCCCTGTAGATCTCACATTTTATGATGGACCACAGGTTCTCTATGGGGTTCAGATCAGGTGAACAAGGGGGCCATGTCATTATTTTTTCTTCTTTTAGACCTTTACTGGCCAGCCACCCTGTGGAGTAGTTGGATGCATGTGATGGAGCATTGTCCTGCATGAAAATCATGTTTTTCTTGAACGATACCGACTTCTTCCTGTACCACTGCTTGAAGAAGTTGTCTTCCATAAACTTAAAGTAGGTCTGGGAGTTGAGCTTCACTCCATCCTCAACCAGAAAAGGTCCCACAAGTTCATCTTTGATGATACCAGCCCATACCAGTACCCCACCTCCAACTTGCTGGCGTCTGAGTCGGAGTGGAGCTCTCTGCCCTTTACTGATCCAGCCTCTGGCCCATCCATCTGGCCCATCAAGAGTCACTCTCATTTCATCAGTCCATAAAACCTTTGAAAAATCAGTCTTAACATATTTCTTGGCCCATTCTTGATGTTTTATCTTATGTTTTTTGTTCAAAGGTGGTCGTTTTTCAGCCTTCCTTACCTTGGCCATGTCCCTGAGTATCGCACACCTTGTGCTTTTTGATACTCCAGTAATGTTGCAGCTCTGAAATATGGCAAAACTGGTGGCAAATGGCATCTTGGCAGCTTCACGCTTGATTTTCCTCAATTCATGGGCAGTTATTTTGCGCCATTTTTGGCCAACACGCTTCTTGCGACCTTGTTGGCTATTTGCCATGAAACGCTTGATTGTTCGGTGATCACGCTTCAAAAGTTTGGAAATTTCAAGACTGTTGCATCCCTCTGCAAGACATCTCACAATTTTGGACTTTTCAGAGCCTGTCAAATCTCTCTTCTGACCCATTTTGCCAAAGGAAAGGAAGTTGCCTATTAATTAAGCACACCTTATATAGGGTGTTGATGTCATTAGTCAACACCCCTCCTCATTACAGAGATGCACATCACCAGATTTACTTAATTGGTAGTTGGCTCTCAAGCCTATGCAGCTTGGAGTAGAACAACATGTATAAAAAGTATCATGTGATCAAAATACGCATTTGCCTAATAATTCTGCACACAGTGTAATAATAATAGTGAATTTGATAGTGACATACATAATATGCCACAATCAAATTCAACCAAATTCAAACAACATAATAATAATAATAATAATAATAATAATAGCCCCCGGACATTTAATTGATAGTAACACTATCGAATCTATTTTAATAGTGTCACTATCAATTTCATTGTGCAGCACAGACCCAAAAATAATAATAAACCCCGGAAATTGATAGTAACATTATCAAATCAATTAATTTAATCAAAATTAAATAATTTGATAATGACCCTATCAATTTTAATTGATACACTAATAACACTATCAATTTCATAGTGTCAAAGGGGAGGGGTCAAGCTCTGCAAAAAGGGGAGGGGTTAGACAGTTTGATACACTTTGATGGGGACGGGACAGGGCACCTGTCAGATTGAGTTTGATGGATTATATGAATTCTCTACTACTAGTATTTTAACTCAGGAGTGGGAGCCAAAACCAGATGAGGAACAATCAGAGAAAAGGTCTAATAGAAACAAGTCACCAATTCTGCATTTATCACGCATTCCTGAGAAAAAATACTCACCAAATACTGATAGTGGGGTCGTAGCCTCATATATAGCCATCCACCTCTCCAGTCGCCTTGGGGGGTTTTCTTGTTAAAAAAGGTTGGAGGGTTGCATTTGTGCTTGGATTTTAGAGAGATTAATAAAATAACGGTTCACAAGCCCTATCCTTTATCCCTTATATTATCTGGAGCTACATGGTTTTCTAAACGTTTCTTGAGAGGGGCATATAACCTTATACTCGTACGTCAGGGTGACGAATGGAAGACCGCATTCAATACCAGGGCTGTGGAGTCGATACGCTAAGCCTCTGACTCAGACTCCGCAATTTCCATGACACCTACTCCGACTCCCTCATACATGGCTCATGTTTAATTTACTGTCGCACAGATTCATCTCAGCTAAAAGTCTAGACCCTTAGATCAGGAATAGGACAGACATTTACAGGACATTTCATAACTTTCCCAAATTCTTATGAAAAATATATTCCCCACAAACTGCATTGAACTACTGTACCCAATTTATTATATATTTTAGGAGATGGAGTCGGTCTATTTTATACCGACTCCATCAAAATGGACACTGACTCTGACTCTACAGCCCTGTTCAATATTCCTCAGTGTCATTTTGAAAATTTGGTGATGTAATTTGGGTTAACCAATGCTCCGGCCGTCTTTCTAAATTTCATACACTTTTTGCTCACTGGTGGGTAGATTTGTGGTGATTTACCCAGATGACATTGATTCATGTGGAACCAGTTTCTCCAGGTTCCACATGACAACCTTTATTTGCTAAACTGGAGAAATGTCAATTTGAGATCCAGCAGGTCCAGCACATAAGGTGACTGTCTTGACCGATCATAACAACCTGTTGTATATTGACGGTGCTAACGATGTTCCGTCGCAACCCTGGACCTACGTCCATGTACTTTGTCACCGATTTGCTTAACCCTGGTGGTAATACTGTAGTGTTGTTGGTGGTGTACCGTTTTAGCAAAATGGTTCTTTTGGTCCCTCTTCAAAAGCTGCTTGGGTATCAAGCTGTCTTTTCTCTCAGTCTATCATCCCGAGACTAATGGTCAAATGGAAAGAATGAACCAGGGAATAGAGCAGTATTAGGGAATTAGGGATGTTTTGTCTCCTCTAATCAGGAAGACAGGGTGGAATTTCTGCCCCTTACAAAGTATGCGCTAAATAAACATTCCTCAAAGGGTACTGAGACCTTGCCTTTTTTAGCTGCGGTAGTTTTCATCCAGTGTTTGGGAATTTTTCTGGATTACAGTCCTCTATGCCAGAGGAGGAGAGATTTTGTTCCCAATTAATTAAGGTGTGGAAGGAGGTCGAAAGGTATCTTTTGGTAGCTGGTGACCAGGCCAAAAGAGGTGCTAATCGCAGACGTAGGAAGGCTCCTGTCTTTAGGGTGGGGGATTTTGTGTGGTTGTCCTCAAAAACTCTGCGCTTAAAGATCACATCTAGAAAGTTTGCACTTAAATTTGTAAGTTCTTATAAAATTAAAATTTTAAATCCTGTGACAGTTAAGTTGCAGCTTCCTTTTGCCTGGAAAATCAATAATTCTTTCCATTCTTCTCTTTTAAAAAAAGTTTGAGGGGACCTCAAGACATAATTGAGGTGGATTTGGAAGGGTATCGGGAGTATGAGGTAGGGAGAGTTCTTGGTTCCAGGTGGGTCAGGTGCTGTCTGCATTATCTCATTAAGTAAAAAGATAATGGTCCTTAAGATAATTCCTAAGTTAATTCAGTGGATCTTCATGCGATCAGATAAACTGATTATTGGGTGGGGCTGAGGAAAACCTAGCGGTCATGGTACACATTGGTACCAATGACAGAGTTAGAGGGAGGTGGAAGGTCTTTAAAAATGATTACAGGAAATTAGGAGAGAAGCTGAAGTATAGGACCTCCATGGCGGTGTTCTCAGAAATACTTCTGATTCCACTAGCATCACTAGAAAGTCATGGGGAGCTTAAGGAGATAATTAAGTAGCAGGAAGAAAGGGTTTGGGTTCATGGAGAACTGGGCTGACTTTTCTGTCAGCTACAGGCTCTACGATAGAGACAGGCTACAGTTCTAATGGGGAGGGTGCAGCTGTGCTGGGGGAAAAAATGGTTAGATGGATGGAGGAGCTTTCAAACTAGGATGTGGGGGAGGGAGGGTAGCTGTGCAAATAAGGGAGTAGAGTAGACAGAGTGACACAGTAGGGGTCAATGAGGATTTAGGGGGGCTGGAACATTCAAGGAAAGAAAGAAGGCGAGTAGCAGTAATAAATGTGCTAATAGTATTAAATGTCTGCAGACAAATGCAAGAAGTCTTGAAAACAAAATAAATGAATTAGAGACTCTTATGTCAGCCACAGATTACGATGTAGTGGCCATTACTGAAACCTGGCTGGATAAAAGCCATGACTGGGTGACAAACATTGAGGGTTACACTACATTCAAAAGGATAGGAAAGAAAAGAAGGTAGAGGGGTGGGTAATTTTGTTAAATCCAACTTAAGACCTTGAGCTCAATGACCACATAGGGGGAAGCTTCAACAATGTAGAGCAGACATGCCCGATTTTGGGTGATTATATTTGGCATGCGACACCAGAACCACCACACCTATGTGGGGCTATTATTCTGCATAGAGGACTTTGTGGGGCCCATTATACTGTATGGAAAGCTATACAGGGCCCACTAAACTGTATGGAGGACTATGTGGGGCTCATTATACAGTATACTGGTTGGCCCACGACTTTGTTCAAGTTTTTCATTTTGGCCCTCTGCGTGTTTTTAAGTTTTACATCCCTGATGTAGAGTCAGTATGGGTAAATGTACAGTACAGACCAAAAGTTTGGACACACCTTCTCATTTAAAGATTTTTCTGTATTTTCATGACTATGAAAATTGTACATTCACACTGAAGGCATCAAAACTATGAATTAACACATGTGGAATTATATACTTAACAAAAAAGTGTGAAACAACTGAAAATATGTCTTATATTCTAGGTTCTTCAAAGTAGCCACCTTTTGCTTTGATGACTGCTTTGCACACTCTTGGCATTCTTTAAATGAGAAGGTGCGTGCAAACTTTTGGTCTGTACTGTATTGAATAGCATAATGATGTGAATTCATGTTATGGTAAGCCGTAACTAATATTCATATAAAATGTATAATTATACTTCCCTAAATCTAAATCGAAGCAATCACAGGTCCAATCGTCATCGTCTGATGTCATCGGGTCTTCATCTCGTCTTCTTCTTGGTTCTTTTATAACACAGTCTTTAGAAAAAAACTCCTTTGAAATAAATTATAGCGTGTAGCTATTGTACAGTCCATAATTGTATTCATTATTGTTCAGTCCATAAACTGTACTATGTGTCACGTGTCAATCAAAGTCCATAAATTAAATGTTGATAAGAAAACAAAGTCCATAGATGAAATGTAGCTTTAATATCTGTGCAGAGTCACCTGGACTTACATTGGATTGTCATTGGATAATTCTGGAATCCGCACTGGTCTCGTGTCCTTTGTGACTTTTGGAACAGATGTGACATCTTTGGTCAGCATAGCAAGGGTTAATTTGACACTTCCCTGCTTTATATAGCAACATAACCAGTACTTAATCCTTAATGTACAGGACACATATGTCAGGATGATAGCTTCCTGACAATCACCTTTCATTTTCACCAGCTTTCATTGAAGCGTTGCAGGTGATAAGAATAGTGTTGAGCGATACCTTCCGATATCGGGAAATATCGTATCGGATTGGATCGGACCGATACCCAAAAAGTATCGGATATCGCTGATCTGATACCGGAAACCAATTCAAGTCAATGGGACAGAAATATCGGAATGAAAATAAACCCTTTCTTTCCTTGTAGGTTAATTCTACATGAAGGAAAACAACTAAGAATAATGTAGAATGTATTGGGGGAGGTGGGGGAGACAATAAAGGCATAGAGGTTTAGCCCAATCAAATGGAATAGAAGGAATTAATATTTTTTTTAAGACGTTCTGGTTACGGAAATGTTGACTATTTTAAGCTTTTTTATATTTTGTCAGATATTTATGTTTCACTACTTCCATGCTCTTCACCTTCTTTTTTACTTCTCCCACACTTTCTCCTTCATCACTCTCAGCATCAGCATCTTTTTCGTCAACTTCTTCTTCACCTACTTCATCTTCTTCTTCTTCACCTTCTTCGTATTATTCTTTTTTTTTACATTCTTCATATTCTTCTTATTCAACTATTCTTCTTCTTCATATTCTACTTCTTCATCTTCTTCATCTTCTTCATATTCTTATTTGTGACAGGCATTCCTGTAGTTGTTATCTATAAAAGTTTGAACATTACACCTTTCGTTCTGCCCATCACAAAAGAATTACAACAGGATTTGTCTGCGTTCAGTTTGGCCTGCAGCAGCAGGTCTTTTCCAGGGGCACCACGAGGAGGAACGGACTCACCCCCATACACTGCTTAGTCTTCTTCTGCTTATAATTTAGATAATATCTTTTGCTCTGATTTTTAGTCTTATGCTTAATGTTCTTCTTCTTTTTGTTCTGCAGCTTCTTGTACTTCTGCTTCTTGGTTTTCTGTCTCTTGTTCTTCTGTATCTTGGTGGTTGTCTTCTTGTTCTTTGTCCACTTGGTCATCTTCTTCAGGGTCATCTTTTTGGTCTTTTTCGGGGTGGTCTTCAGGGTCGTCGTCTTCAGGGTCGTCGTCTTCGGGGTCCTTGTCTTCTTCGGGGTGGTCTTCAGGGTCCTCGTGTTCAGAGTCGTCATCTTCGGGGTCCTCATCTTCTTCGGGGTGGTGTTCAAGGTCCTTGTCTTCAGGGTCTTCGTCTTCGGGGTCCTCGTCTTCTTCGGGGTGGTCTTCAGGGTCCTCGTCTTCAGGGTCGTCGTCTTCGGGCTTCTCGTCTTCTTAGGGGTGGTCTTCAGGGTCCTCGTCTTCATGGTCCTCGTCTTCTTCGGGGTGGTCTTCAGGGTCTTCGTGTTCAGGGTCGTCGTTTTGGGGGTCCTCGTCTTCTTCGGGGTGGTCTTCAGGGTCGTCGTCTTCAGGGTTGTCGTCTTCAGGGTCCTCGTCTTCTTC
The DNA here is from genome assembly GCF_046119375.1 of Phyllobates terribilis. Lineage (NCBI taxonomy): Eukaryota > Metazoa > Chordata > Amphibia > Anura > Dendrobatidae > Phyllobates > Phyllobates terribilis. Next base: position 7,830,162 of record NW_027362821.1, read on the forward strand.
GGGGTGGTCTTCAGGGTCCTAGTGTTCAGGGTCCTCGTCTTCATGGTCCTCGTCTTCTTCGGGGTGGTCTTCAGGGTCTTCGTGTTCAGGGTCGTCGTTTTGGGGGTCCTCGTCTTCTTCGGGGTGGTCTTTAGGGTCGTCGTCTTCAGGGTCGTCGTCTTCGGAGTCCTCGTCTTCTTCGGGGTGGTCTTCAGGGTCGTCATCTTCGGGGTCCTCGTCTTCTTCGGGTTGGTCTTCAGAGTCCTCGTCTTCGGGGTCCTCGTCTTCTTTGGGGTGGTCTTCAGGGTCCTCGTCTTCAGGGTCCTCGTCAGGGAGATCCAGAGTGATTACCAAGAACCATTTTAAAAAGCTTGAACTTGGAAATGTAGCAGAAGGTACAAGAAGGCTGAGGAACTGCCGAGAACCAGCTGATGGTACTGGAACTCGGATGGGTAGCAGAAGGTACAAGAGCCAATGGAACTACCGAGGACCAGCTGACGGTACTGGAACTCGGTTACTAAGCAGGAGGTACCTGTGCCAGAAAGCACTACCAAGGACCAGCAGACGTTGGTGGAACTTGGATACCGAGAAGGAGGCACCTAAGCCAAAGGCACTGCCGAGAACCAGCTGACGGTACTGGACCCGGATGGGTAGCAGAAGGTACCCATGTAAAAAAAAGTTGCAAGGCCACGAGCCGGCCGCAGTTACCGAAACCCACAGTCCTACAGGGGGTGCTTGTCTTATTGGCACTATGGAACCAGCCTTCATTGCCAGATCCCGCAGCCCACATAGGAGTCACCTAAACTGCAGGCACCATAGAGTCGGCTAACCCGACCGCAACACGACAGGACAACGCATTGGAGGCAAAGTGTCGTTGACACTACCCGGAAACAGCTGGCGTGCTGGAACCAGGCTGGGCAGGAGTGAGTACCCGTGCCCAAGACACTGCCGAGAACCAGCTGACGGTACTGGAACTCGGATGGGTAGCAGAAGGCACAAGAGCCAATGGAACTACCGAGGACCAGCTGACGGTACTGGAACTCGGTTACTAAGCAGGAGGTACCTGTGCCAGAAAGCACTATCAAGGACCAGCAGACGTTGGTGGAACTCGGATACCGAGAAGGAGGCACCTAAGCCAAAGGCACTGCCGAGAACCAGCTGACGGTACTGGAACCCGGATGGGTAGCAGAAGGTAGAAGAGCAAATGGAACTACCAAGGATCAGCTGACAGTACTGAAACCCGGATGGGTAGCAGAAGGTACAAGAGCCAATGGAACTACCGAGAACCAACTGACGGTACTGGAACTCGGTTACTAAGCAGGAGGTACCTGTGCCAGAAAGCACTACCAAGGACCAGCAGACGTTGGTGGAACTTGGATACCGAGAAGGAGGCACCTAAGCCAAAGGCACTGCCGAGAACCAGCTGACGGTACAGGAACCCGGATGGGTAGCAGAATGTACCCATGTAAAAAAAGTTGCAAGGCCGCGAGCCGGCCGCAGTTACCGAAACCCACAGTCCTACAGGGGGTGCTTGTCTTATTGGCACTATGGAAGCAGCCTTCATTGCCAGATCCCACAGCCCACATAGGAGTCACCTAAACTGCAGGCACCATAGAGTCGGCTAACCCGACCGCAACACGACAGGACAACGCATTGGAGGCAAAGTGACGTTGACACTACCCGGAAACAGCTGGCGTGCTGGAACCAAGCTGGGCAGGAGGGAGTACCCATGCCAAAGACACAGCTGGGAAACAGCTGGCGGTGCTGGAACCCAGGGTAAATACTAAAAACAGAGTGGAGCCAGAGGCCTAATTGGAGCAAGTTTAAAATCAGTAGTAGTGTGAATGTGGACAGAGCAGGAGAAATTGACGTACGCACAGCAGGGGAACAGCTGACGTTACTGAACCCCAATAACACGGCAGCCAGTGTTGACTGTGCATGAAAAAAGCCTTGGCACTCGGAATGTTTCCAAATGTGAAAATTTTATTATTGCAGTCCAAAATTTTATAAAACGTTTCGGTCTTGGTGACCTTCATCAGTTAACTGCAAAATGTGACATAATGTGAGTACAGAAAATACAATACATATATTAAATACAATAGACATTCAAATTTTATACATGTAAGGGACAGGACCACTGACAAGGAAAGACAACGTGAGGATGGTAATTAGGAGGGATAGGGGACAGGGATGCGGATCTATAAGCAGTGCTCAGTAGATTAAGGCAGACTACACATACCGCATGTTAGAATGTGGCTAAGGATACTGATATTCACTCAGTATGGACGATAATGGTAAGGACCACCTAGAATCAATAATATAGGTGAGCATGTATACAGAAGCTAGTATGTTACACAGGGAGTGCTGTGTTAGTGACAGAGGGCATTACCTTATTGCTTCATATGACCTGGATGGCGCCAAAACGCGGTGTCCACCGCTTGTTGTGGTAGCCAGTGTGTGTGAGAAGGTTCTCATTTATGCAGGAGCTAATAGAGCCCTGCGCAGGTGCTGCTGGGGTTAATTAGCGTGCACTTGGGAGGCTGAGCGCGCGGGACCGGAAGTAGCTCGATGACGTCACCGGAAGTGACGTTCCCTAGTGATGATTGCGTTCCACAGTCACTGTGTTTGCGTTCCAGCTAGCAGGAAGCGCTAGTACGTGCTAGTAGAGAAGAGGGGCGCTTTCCTGGACTAGGGTATAACTGAGTAGGGCTTTCAGAGAGGAGGAGGAGGAGAGGACCAAGGGTAGGGAACATCTGAAACAAAAATAATCACAATTAATATCATGATATACTGAACAAAATCGCACAGCTTGAAAAGGATAATAGTTGAACTATAGTAGATGAATAATTTATATACAGTCTATTCACATAAGTGCCTAAAACCAGAAAGCTGTAAATTTATACATAAGGCATTTTGCAATGAGCGGTATGTATACAATACTGCGTTAGTAAATAAGTCTATGTACCTGTGTCTGCATTACATTGTGTGTCTGCATTTCATTGTGTGACACCTGTATGTATACAAATGGTAATCTAGTTTTCCTCATGTGGATGTTGGATATTCATGTACACAGATACACCTACATATTCCCATTAATGTATATACGTACATGAAAAACGTACAGAGAAAAGTGTATAGAGAAAATATAGACATAAATCCCAGCATATTGTTACATAGGTGCTAGATGACTGTCTGGGCTGTCTAGACAATGGGTGAGTATCCATTAGGTGAAGGATAGTAAGTCGTATTCGCGGTTGAGGCCTTTGGGTGATAGAGACTCTAGAGTGTGTATCCAGAAGGCCTCTCTCTGTTTAAGGAGGCGGATACGGTCGCCACCACGTCTTGGTTGTGGAACCTGTTCTAGGACTTGATACTTCAGTTGAGATATATTATGTCCTTTACTGATAAAGTGGTGTGGAATGGGTAGTAATAGGTTTTTGCAGCGGATTGTGGACTTGTGTTTAGAGATCCTGTCCCTAACGGATTGGGTGGTCTCACCTATATATATCTTGCCACAAGGGCATTTGATAAGGTATACCACAAAGGAACTTTCACAGGTGAAGTAGCCTTTGATGTGAAATTTCTTACCCGTATATGGGTGGTGAATGGTATTTCCTCGTAGGACGTTATTGCATTGTCTGCATTGGAGGCATGGGAATGTGCCGGTTTTGGGGTTCTGCAGGAATCGTTGTGTGGGTCCCTGTTTGGTGATGCCTATATCTGCCCGAACTAAAGAATCTCTGAGATTGCGGGCCCGTTTGAAGCAGGGCAAAAAGGGCTTCTGGAAGCTAGGGATAGTAGCATAGCCTGAGCGCAGTATATTCCAGTTTTTTCGGATTGTTTTATGTAAAACATATGCATAGGGGTGAAAAGTGTGGACAAAAGGAATCCGGTCGGAATTATCGCTGCGAGGCCGAGGCTCTGTTTGTTGAATTGTTAGTAAAGATGGAGGGTATCCTCTGGAGATGAACTTAGAGCCCATTTCTTGTAGCCTTTGATGGCGTGTACTGGGATCTGATACTATCCTCTCTACTCTCTTGAGCTGGGACCTAGGGATAGATCTTTTGATATATGCCGGATGATTGCTGGAATAGTGGAGTAGTCCGTTGCAGTCCGTCGGTTTAGAATACAGGTCTGTGGAGAGGAAGCCATCGTCATCTTTGATGACGACAGTGTCCAAGAAGCTTACTTTATGCTGGTCATAGGTGACAGTAAAACCTAGATCAGGCCAGGCTGTGTTGAGGAGGTTGAAGAACGTGTTCAGGGTTTCCGGGGTGCCATTCCAGATGCAAAAAATGTCATCAATGTATCTCTTCCAGAGTACGGAATGTGTCTGGAAGAGAGGGTTAGTATAGACTACCTGGGTCTCGAAGGCTGCCATGTAGCAGTTAGCATACGGTGGCGCTACGTTCGAGCCCATAGCCGTCCCTTTGACCTGGAGATAGTACTTATCTTGGAACATGAAGTAGTTTTTGTGAAGTACTATGGTGAGTAGGTCAATTACCAGGTCAGTAAGTCTAGGGTCAGTGTCGGACTCCTTAAGCAGGGACTCCACCGTGTAGATGCCCTGATTATGAGGTATAGAGGTATATAGATTCTTGACGTCAAATGACACTAGAAGAGAAGCGGCGGGAACTTGTTGTAGATCAGATAATGTTTTCAGGAACATACCGGTGTCTAACAAAAAGGCCGGGGTTTTCTGAATCAGGGGTGTGATGATTTTCTCGAGAAATCTGGACAACGGAGAAAAGATGGAGTCGGTGGAGGCAACTATGGGTCGTCCGGGTGGGTTAGTCAAGTCTTTATGTATCTTGGGTAGTATATAGAAAACTGGAGTGATAGGGTAAGTTTTGTTGAGAAATTCACCTGTCTTACTGTCGATAATACCCGTTTCTATGTATCTATTAACTGTAGTCCTAATGAGGTTGGTGAAGGAGGTGGTAGGGTCCTGAGGGAGTTGTCGATAGGTAGTCGTGTCATGCAATTGACGCTCTACCTCCCGGATATATTTGTCTCTATCCATGATCACTATAGCCCCTCCTTTGTCAGCGGGCTTAATGATCAGGTCTTTGTCATTTTTGAGGCTATTGAGAGCCTGTTGGTCCAGTGCAGACAGATTGGGCTCATAATGGAGTTTCCCTCTGTCTACACTGGTCCTTAGGTCTCTGAAGGCTGAGTCTACGAACCCAATAAAGGTTTCCAGAGCATGTGAGCCATGGGGAGGCCTGTACATACTTTTGTTGAATAGACCCAGACTCTGAGATGTGATAACCACGTCAGTGTTAATTCTCGTGGTGGTTGGGTTTTTTGTTAAGGAGGGGAGGTCGGTATCCATGAAATGAGTCTTGAGCCTAAGAGAGCGATAGAAGCGTTGTAGCTCCATATCGAGTTGGAAGGTGTTATATCTCCCTGTAGGACAAAAGGACAGACCCTTCTGTAATACAGATAACTGGGTAGTAGTTAAAGTCTTAGATGAAATATTTACCACCAACGAGGTTGGGTTTTGGATCGAGTCACTCTTGTGAATTCCATGTTGCCGCCTGTGTTGGCAGCCTCTCCTCGTCTTCTTCTTCGGGGTAGTTTCCGAGGGAGTCCTAAAAAACGAGAGGAAGTGGTGAAATGGTCTCTCCTGTCCATTTCGGACCCTGATGAGGAGAAATCTGTGGAGGAGCGTGCGGGTCTGTAGGTATTTCCACCCGTATAGTGTTTCTCTTGCCATTTGTAGACTCTGTTGAGCTCGTAATCCTCGGTGTCTCTTTGAAATTTGCTTCTCTTTCTCGATTCAGTGTCCCTTTTATGTTGGTCTGTGTTGGCTTTGATCTTTGCTTGTAATGTCAACCACTCTTCAGCACTGGCCGAAGTGCTTAATTGAGTTTCAATATTCTTGATCTGGTCTTTGGTTGATGTGATGGCTTTGTGTAAAAAATCAACAGATCGTGTCATGAGATCGAAGGAGCATTTATTGAGAATCTGCTCGAATCTGCTGCAATAATCCGGTAAGTCGGAGAAAAGGGTGGGTCTCAGTGCCACCCTTAGACCTCTTGGAATGCGTTGTACCCTCAAGTACTCAGTTAACGTGGCGCAATGCAGTTCAAGGTTGATGAGGTGTCGTCTCTCTTTTTCCAAGTCGCGTCCCCTTGTCTCGCCTGGGGGGGCCCTCAAGAAATCGCTAGATATGGTGCCTTGTGCCAAGATAGAGGAAGCTTCGTCCGCATTGTATGAGAAGGTGGAAGATGACATCCTTTTCTCCGACTTACCGGGACACTGAATCGAGAAAGAGAAGCAAATTTCAAAGAGACACCGAGGATTACGAGCTCAACAGAGTCTACAAATGGCAAGAGAAACACTATACGGGTGGAAATACCTACAGACCCGCACGCTCCTCCACAGATTTCTCCTCATCAGGGTCCGAAATGGACAGGAGAGACCATTTCACCACTTCCTCTCGTTTTTTAGGACTCCCTCGGAGACTACCCCGAAGAAGAAGACGAGGAGAGGCGGCCAACACAGGCGGCAACATGGAATTCACAAGAGTGACTCGATCCCAAACCCAACCTCGTTGGTGGTAAATATTTCATCTAAGACTTTAACTACTACCCAGTTATCTGTATTACAGAAGGGTCTGTCCTTTTGTCCTACAGGGAGATATAACACCTTCCAACTCGATATGGAGCTACAACGCTTCTATCGCTCTCTTAGGCTCAAGACTCATTTCATGGATACCGACCTCCCCTCCTTAACAAAAAACCCAACCACCACGAGAATTAACACTGACGTGGTTATCACATCTCAGAGTCTGGGTCTATTCAACAAAAGTATGTACAGGCCTCCCCATGGCTCACATGCTCTGGAAACCTTTATTGGGTTCGTAGACTCAGCCTTCAGAGACCTAAGGACCAGTGTAGACAGAGGGAAACTCCATTATGAGCCCAATCTGTCTGCACTGGACCAACAGGCTCTCAATAGCCTCAAAAATGACAAAGACCTGATCATTAAGCCCGCTGACAAAGGAGGGGCTATAGTGATCATGGATAGAGACAAATATATCCGGGAGGTAGAGCGTCAATTGCATGACACGACTACCTATCGACAACTCCCTCAGGACCCTACCACCTCCTTCACCAACCTCATTAGGACTACAGTTAATAGATACATAGAAACGGGTATTATCGACAGTAAGACAGGTGAATTTCTCAACAAAACTTACCCTATCACTCCAGTTTTCTATATACTACCCAAGATACATAAAGACTTGACTAACCCACCCGGACGACCCATAGTTGCCTCCACCGACTCCATCTTTTCTCCGTTGTCCAGATTTCTCGAGAAAATCATCACACCCCTGATTCAGAAAACCCCGGCCTTTTTGTTAGACACCGGTATGTTCCTGAAAACATTATCTGATCTACAACAAGTTCCCGCCGCTTCTCTTCTAGTGTCATTTGACATCAAGAATCTATATACCTCTATACCTCATAATCAGGGCATCTACACGGTGGAGTCCCTGCTTAAGGAGTCCGACACTGACCCTAGACTTACTGACCTGGTAATTGACCTACTCACCATAGTACTTCACAAAAACTACTTCATGTTCCAAGATAAGTACTATCTCCAGGTCAAAGGGACGGCTATGGGCTCGAACGTAGCGCCACCGTATGCTAACTGCTACATGGCAGCCTTCGAGACCCAGGTAGTCTATACTAACCCTCTCTTCCAGACACATTCCGTACTCTGGAAGAGATACATTGATGACATTTTTTGCATCTGGAATGGCACCCCGGAAACCCTGAACACGTTCTTCAACCTCCTCAACACAGCCTGGCCTGATCTAGGTTTTACTGTCACCTATGACCAGCATAAAGTAAGCTTCTTGGACACTGTCGTCATCAAAGATGACGATGGCTTCCTCTCCACAGACCTGTATTCTAAACCGACGGACTGCAACGGACTACTCCACTATTCCAGCAATCATCCGGCATATATCAAAAGATCTATCCCTAGGTCCCAGCTCAAGAGAGTAGAGAGGATAGTATCAGATCCCAGTACACGCCATCAAAGGCTACAAGAAATGGGCTCTAAGTTCATCTCCAGAGGATACCCTCCATCTTTACTAACAATTCAACAAACAGAGCCTCGGCCTCGCAGCGATAATTCCGACCGGATTCCTTTTGTCCACACTTTTCACCCCTATGCATATGTTTTACATAAAACAATCCGAAAAAACTGGAATGTACTGCGCTCAGGCTATGCTACTATCCCTAGCTTCCAGAAGCCCTTTTTGCCCTGCTTCAAACGGGCCCGCAATCTCAGAGATTCTTTAGTTCGGGCAGATATAGGCATCACCAAACAGGGACCCACACAACGATTCCTGCAGAACCCCAAAACCGGCACATTCCCATGCCTCCAATGCAGACAATGCAATAACGTCCTACGAGGAAATACCATTCACCACCCATATACGGGTAAGAAATTTCACATCAAAGGCTACTTCACCTGTGAAAGTTCCTTTGTGGTATACCTTATCAAATGCCCTTGTGGCAAGATATATATAGGTGAGACCACCCAATCCGTTAGGGACAGGATCTCTAAACACAAGTCCACAATCCGCTGCAAAAACCTATTACTACCCATTCCACACCACTTTATCAGTAAAGGACATAATATATCTCAACTGAAGTATCAAGTCCTAGAACAGGTTCCACAACCAAGACGTGGTGGCGACCGTATCCGCCTCCTTAAACAGAGAGAGGCCTTCTGGATACACACTCTAGAGTCTCTATCACCCAAAGGCCTCAACCGCGAATACGACTTACTATCCTTCACCTAATGGATACTCACCCATTGTCTAGACAGCCCAGACAGTCATCTAGCACCTATGTAACAATATGCTGGGATTTATGTCTATATTTTCTCTATACACTTTTCTCTGTACGTTTTTCATGTACGTATATACATTAATGGGAATATGTAGGTGTATCTGTGTACATGAATATCCAACATCCACATGAGGAAAACTAGATTACCATTTGTATACATACAGGTGTCACACAATGAAATGCAGACACACAATGTAATGCAGACACAGGTACATAGACTTATTTACTAACGCAGTATTGTATACATACCGCTCATTGCAAAATGCCTTATGTATAAATTTACAGCTTTCTGGTTTTAGGCACTTATGTGAATAGACTGTATATAAATTATTCATCTACTATAGTTCAACTATTATCCTTTTCAAGCTGTGCGATTTTGTTCAGTATATCATGATATTAATTGCGATTATTTTTGTTTCAGATGTTCCCTACCCTTGGTCCTCTCCTCCTCCTCCTCTCTGAAAGCCCTACTCAGTTATACCCTAGTCCAGGAAAGCGCCCCTCTTCTCTACTAGCACGTACTAGCGCTTCCTGCTAGCTGGAACGCAAACACAGTGACTGTGGAACGCAATCATCACTAGGGAACGTCACTTCCGGTGACGTCATCGAGCTACTTCTGGTCCCGCGCGCTCAGCCTCCCAAGTGCACGCTAATTAACCCCAGCAGCACCTGCGCAGGGCTCTATTAGCTCCTGCATAAATGAGAACCTTCTCACACACACTGGCTACCACAACAAGCGGTGGACACCGCGTTTTGGCGCCATCCAGGTCATATGAAGCAATAAGGTAATGCCCTCTGTCACTAACACAGCACTCCCTGTGTAACATACTAGCTTCTGTATACATGCTCACCTATATTATTGATTCTAGGTGGTCCTTACCATTATCGTCCATACTGAGTGAATATCAGTATCCTTAGCCACATTCTAACATGCGGTATGTGTAGTCTGCCTTAATCTACTGAGCACTGCTTATAGATCCGCATCCCTGTCCCCTATCCCTCCTAATTACCATCCTCACGTTGTCTTTCCTTGTCAGTGGTCCTGTCCCTTACATGTATAAAATTTGAATGTCTATTGTATTTAATATATGTATTGTATTTTCTGTACTCACATTATGTTACATTTTGCAGTTAACTGATGAAGGTCACTAAGACCGAAACGTTTTATAAAATTTTGGACTGCAATAATAAAATTTTCACATTTGGAAACATTCCGAGTGCCAAGGCTTTTTTCATATATCTGCGGGTTCGGCCCCCTACTTGAGCACCATTAGACCACAGTGCGGCGATTTTCTTTTGAAAGTGTTGACTGTCTGTGCAGACGGCACTTCTGAGCGCCAACTGGCAGTGTTGGAGCTCAGGGATAATACTGAAAACAAAGGAGCCAGAGGTGTAATTGGAGCAACTTTAAAATCTGTAGTAGTGTGAATGTGGACAGAGCAGGAGAAATTGACGTATGCACAGCAGGGGAACAGCTGACGTTACTGAACCCCAATAACACGGCAGCCAGTGTTGACTGTGCAGACGGCACTTCTGAGAGCCAACTGGTGGTGTTGGAGCTCAGGGATAATACTGAAAACAGAGCAGCCAGAGGTGTAATTGGAGAAACTTTAAAATCTGTAGTAGTGTGAATGAGGACAGAGCAGGAGAAATTGACGTACGCACAGCAGGGGAACAGCTGACATTACTGAACCCCAATAACACGGCAGCCAGTGTTGACTGTGCAGACGGCACTTCTGAGCGCCAACTGGCGGTGTTGGAGCTCAGGGATAATACTGAAAACAGAGGAGCCAGAGGAGTAATTTGAGCAACTTTAAAATCTGTAGTAGTGTGATTGTGGACAGAGCAGGAGAAATTGACGTACGCACAGCAGGGGAACAGCTGACGTTACTGAACCCCAATAACACGGCAGCCAGTGTTAACTGTGCAGACGGCACTTCTGAGCGCCAACTGGCAGTGTTGGAGCTCAGGGATAATACTGAAAACAGAGGAGCCAGAGGTGTAATTGGAGCAACTTTAAAATCTGTAGTAGTGTGAATGTGGACAGAGCAGGAGAAATTGACGTACGCACAGCAGGGGAACAGCTGACGTTACTGAACCCCAATAACACGGCAGCCAGTGTTGACTGTGCAGACGGCACTTCTGAGCGCCAACTGGCGGTGTTGGAGCTCAGGGATAATACTGAAAACAGAGGAGCCAGAGGTGTAATTGGAGCAACTTTAAAATCTGTAGTAGTGTGAATGTGGAGAGAGCAGGAGAAATTGACATACGCACAGCAGGGGAACAGCTGACGTTACTGAACCCCAATAACACGGCAGCCAGTGTTGACTGTGCAGACGGCACTTCTGAGCGCCAACTGGCGGTGTTGAAGCTCATGGATAATACTGAAAACAGAGGAGCCAGAGGTGTAATTGGAGCAACTTTAAAATCTGTAGTAGTGTGAATGTGGACAGAGCAGGAGAAATTGACGTACGCACAGCAGGGGAACAGCTGACGTTACTGAACCCCAATAACACGGCAGCCAGTGTTGACTGTGCAGACGGCACTTCTGAGCGCCAACTGGCGGTGTTGGAGCTCAGGGATAATGCTGAAAACAGAGGAGCCAGAGGTGTAATTGGAGCAACTTTAAAATCTGTAGTAGTGTGAATGTGGACAGAGCAGGAGAAATTGACGTATGCACAGCAGGGGAACAGCTGACGTTACTGAACCCCAATAACACGGCAGCCAGTGTTGACTGTGCAGACGGCACTTCTGAGCGCCAACTGGTGGTGTTGGAGCTCAGGGATAATGCTGAAAACAGAGGAACCAGAGGTGTAATTGGAGCAACTTTAAAATCTGTAGTAGTGTGAATGTGGACAGAGGAGGAGAAATTGATGTACGCACAGCAGGGGAACAGCTGACATTACTGAACCCCAATAACACGGCAGCCAGTGTTGACTGTGCAGACGGCACTTCTGAGCGCCAACTGGCGGTGTTGGAGCTCAGGGATAATGCTGAAAACAGAGGAGCCAGAGGTGTAATTGGAGCAACTTTAGAATCTGTAGTAGTGTGAATGTGGACAGAGCAGAAGAAATTGACGTACGCACAGCAGGGGAACAGCTGACGTTACTGAACCCCAATAACACGGCAGCCAGTGTTGACTGTGCAGACGGCACTTCTGAGCGCCAACTGGCGGTGTTAGAGCTCAGGGATAATACTGAAAACAGAGGAGCCAGTGGTGTAATTAGAGCAACTTTAAAATCTGTAGTAGTGTGAATGTGGACAGAGCAGGAGAAATTGACGTACGCACAGCAGGGGAACAGCTGACGTTACTGAACCCCAATAACACGGCAGCAAATGTTGACTGTGCAGACTGCACTTCTGAGCAGCAACTAGCGGTGTTGGAGCCCAGGGTAAATACTAAAAACAGAGGAGCCAGAAGTGTAATTGGAGCAAGTTTTAAATCTGTAGTACATTGGATGTGGACAGAGCAGGAGAATTTGCCGGACACACAGCTGGGGATCAGCTGACGTTACTGAACCCCAATAACACTGGAACAAGCGTTGACTGTGCAGACGGCACTTCTGAGCAGCAACTAGCGGTGTTGGAGCCCAGGGTAAATACTAAAAGCAGAGGAGCCAGAGGTGTAATTGGAGCAAGTTTTAAATCTGTAGTACATTGGATGTGGACAGAGCAGGAGAATTTGCCGGACACACAGCTGGGGATCAGCTGACGTTACTGAACCCCAATAACACTGGAACAAGCGTTGACTGTGCAGACGGCACTTCTGAGCAGCAACTAGCGGTGTTGGAGCCCAGGGTAAATACTAAAAGCAGAGGAGCCAGAGGTGTAATTGGAGCAACTAGCGGTGTTGTCGCTCAGGGATTACAGTTCAGGTGGTAGAAACATGAACACAACAGGAGACCTGGATACTGTTGCCAACCAATTATTTATTCCGGAAGAGAACTGGCAAATTAATGCGAGATCCAGGCCTTGTTCATTTTCAGAAAAGTAAGCCAGTCAACGTTATCGGAGGATAGTCGCATGCGACGGTCTGTTAGTACACCACCTGCGGCACTAAAGACGCGTTCCGATTATACACTAGCAGCAGGGCAAGCTAGCACCTCCAATGCATACTGGCTAAGCTCTGGCCATGTATCCAGCTTAGAGACCCAAAACTTGAAGGGGGCAGAGCCGTCTGGGAGTACACTGAGAGGGCAAGACATGTAGTCTGTCACCATCTGACGGAAACGTTGCCTCCTGCTGACTGGAGCCGTCTGTGATGGTGTAGACATTTGTGGCGGCGGGGACACAAAACTTTGCCACACTTGGGCCATACTGGTCTTGCCTTGTGCTGAGGCGCTGCTTCTGCTCCCTCTTTGTGCAGAGCTTCCTCCACTGCCTCGACGCACTGAGCTGCTTTGTAAAGCACTAGCAGCACTGCTCTCGGTTGGAATGGAGAACATGATGGAATGCACCAGTGCGTCTTGGTACTCCCGCATTTTACGCTCCCGGTTCAACGGTGTTATGAGGCTTTGTAAGTTGTCCCGGTAGCGAGGATCTAGGAGGATGGACACACAATAATCAGCCGTGTTGAGAATGTGAGCGATGCGGTGGTCGTTTTTCAGGCACTGCAGCATGAAATCAACCATGTGCTGCAGACTGCCAACTAGCCAAGAAACGCTGTCCCCTGCTTGAGGCGTGATCTCTGCCTGCTCTGCATCACCCCACCCTCGCTCTAGATACTGACTACTAGAGCATTGTGTACCTCCCTCCTCTGGACAGATGTCTTCCTCCTCCATTGACTCCTCCTCATCCTCCTCACAAAGTGTCCCCTGCCTAGGCCTTTGTGAGGAACTACGTTGCGCAGACTGTGCAGAAGCAGATGGCATTTGTGACTCCTCATCCTCCACCTCTTCCAAAACCTCGTCCCTTAGTGCTTGCAGTGTTTTTTCAAGCAGGCAGATAAGGGGGATAGTCATGCTGACTAGTGCATCATCTGCACTCGCCATCCGCGTGGAATAATCGAAGGCACGCAAAACGTGGCAAATGTCCTTCATAGAGGCCCACTCAGTGGTGGTGAAGTGTGAACGGCGCGCACTGCGACTTGTTTGCGCCTGCTGCAGCTGGTACTCCATTACTGCTGCCTGCTGCTCACACAACCTCTCCAACATATGTAACGTTGAATTCCACCTGGTGGGTAGGTCACATATGATGCGATGTTCCGGAAGACGTAATCGGCGCTGCAGAGCTGCAATGCGCGATCTTGCGTTGCTGGAACGCCGCAAGTGAGCGCACTCTATGCGGACCTTGTGAAGCAGTGCATCAAGTCATCATAGTCCCTCAAAATACTCTGCACGACCAAGTTGAGCACATGTGCCAGACATGGGATGTGAGTGAGGTTGCCTAGGCCCAGAGCTGCCACCAGATTTTGGCCATTGTCACACAGTACCATGCCTGGCTGGAGATTCGCTGGCACAAACCACACGTCGCTCTGCTGCTTGATGGCATTCCAGAGCTCCTGCGCTGTGTGGCTTCGATTCCCGAAAGAAATTAATTTTAATACGGTGTTGACGTTTGGCCACGGCTGTGCTCATATCGGTCATCATAACAGGTAACCGTTCACGGGTCGATGTGGAAATAGACCGTGACGGCTCCTGCAGCGCTGATTCAGAGGAACTGGAGTATGAGGAGGAGTCAATGTGTACAGACTGGATTCCTGCAATCCTTGGAGTTGGCAGAACACGTACAACGCCACTCTCAAGATCTGTACCCGGCTCCACAACATTTACCCAATGGGCAGTGAGGGAAAGGTATCGTCCCTGTCCATGCTTACTGGTCCACGCATCGGTGGTCAGGTGGACCTTGCTACTGACGGCGTTTTGTAGCGCATGTTTAATTTTTCCCTCCACATGCTGTTGCAGGGCAGGGACGACTTGCCTGCTGAAGTAAAAGCGGCTGGGCACGTTGTATTGTGGGACTGCCAATGCCATTAAGTTACGGAAGGTGTCAGTCTCCACCAGCCTGAATGATAGCATTTCAAGGGCCAGTAGTTTAGCAATGCCAGCATTCAGAGCCTGTGCTCGGGGGTGGTTTGCAAAGTATGGGCGCCTTTTCTCCCGTGCCTGTGCTAACGATGGAGGTAGACTGGCCTGGGAGTGTGAGGATGACAGGAAAAGTGGTGCTGTGGGTGGAATTACACTGTGTCTCTGTACAACAGTGCCAGAGGTTCTTCCATGGCGATCCTGTGAGGAAGCCGAACCAGCTGTGTGTGAGCTGGAAGAAGAGGCTACAACACGAGCTGAAGAGGTGGTAGGTGGCGCTGTTGGTTGGCCTAGGTCTTCAGTGTGTTTTTGTAACTCCACCACGTGCTCGGTCCGCACATATTTCCACATATTTGTGTTATTGAGGTTGCTGACACTTTTCCCTCTTTTCACCTTCTGATTACACAGCTTGCATTTGACAAAGCAAATGTCATCTGCAACTGTGTCAAAAAAGGACCAGGCACTGCAAGTCTTGGGAGCGCCCGCTTTGGATTTTGGAAGAGCCATGCTCCTAATGGGTGCCTAAGTGGAGGCTACACGGAACCAAGTCTGCCCCCTCCCTCTCCCTCCTTTTTGGGCCATTCGGGGAATCTCTTCCTCAGAGCTGCTCCCACCACCTTCCTGTCCCTCATGCCATGATGGGTCAAGGACCTCATCATCTACACCACCCTTTTCAAACAACTGCTTCTCCTGGGTAGTCTCGACAGCACAGTACGCACCAGAAAGTGGCACCTGAGTCTCATCATCAGATGCGTACTGAGGTGTGCTGCTGACTATAGGCACTGGCCCACCCGCCTCTTCAGATTCAGAGAGACAAAACGGTTGCGCATCACTGCATACTATCTCTTCTTCAAATTCTCGAATTCTGCTTGGCTGGCCCCCTCTTTCCAAGCCAAGAGATTCAGAGAACAGAAGTAGAGATGGCTCCTGTCCAGGGCTCTCTGACTGCCTGGGCAGTTTGGCAGGTGGTGAAGAGACAGATGGGTGCTCTTCAGTGCTCAGGACCTGAGAGGATCTGGAACTAATTGAAGTCGATGTGTTAGCTGCCATCCATCCGACAACGGCTTCAATTTGGTCCTCCCGCAGCAGTGGGGTACGGCTAGCTCCTACAAAGCTGCGCATAAAGGACTGTTCCCTGGTAAAACTGGGGGATGCTGAGTCACTGGTGCCCGCAGCAGGCACAGAATCCCCACATCCTCTCCCTGCAGGCACAGAATCCTCACGTCCTCTCCCTGCAGAAACTCCACGCCCACAAGCCTTACTCCCTGCCTTCTTCATCTTGGTAGACTGATAAAGATAGGCAGAAAAGTACTAAGGGCTTAGTGTGCTTATTCCTGAACAGCTGCTAACAGGTATAAGAAACACTAATTTTATAAAGTGTGGACTAGACTTTAATATGAGCTAATGTGGCCTACACAACTGTAAAGTGGAGTGTTTGGTGAACTTTATTTAGGATTTTTTTGTCACAAAAAGACACTGGATGTGCCCAAAGATGTAATACCGATAGTATCACAAACTTTTTGTAGCTATTACAATGCAGGAAGGTAACCTACAATGCAATAGATGAGGCTACAAAAAATAGGCTAATACTAATCTGGCTGGGGCTGCACGGCACAATGCTGCAGAAAGGCTCCTCTATCTACTCCTATATAGTGTGTTTGGAACCAATGTAGCTGAATACGGATGGAACCACCACACTAATAGGAGAAATCAGGAAAAATGATCAATTAGCAAAAAAGGACAATGTATGAGGCAGTGACTCACGCTGAGCGCACTACAACCAGAGGTGGCTGAAGCACACACTACAGCGTGAGCTGCACTCACACACAGAGACCTTGCAGACAGGTGTGAACAGTGCAGATGCAGAGCACTGTGCACTAGCGCTGCAAGACAAAAAAAAATTCTCTATCTACTCCTATATAGTGTGTTTGGAACCAATTTAGCTGAATACGGATGGAACCACCACACTAATAGGAGAAGTCAGGAAAAATGATCAATTAGCAAAAAAGGACAATGTATGAGGCAGTGACACACACTGAGTGCACTATAACCAGACGTGGCTGAAGCACACACTACAGCGTGAGCTGCACTCACACACACAGACCTTGCAGACAGCGGTGAACAGCACAGAGAACTGTGCACTAGCGCTGCAAGGCACAGCGATTTATAAAGTAGCTTGGGTAAAGCAGAATAGAGCAAATAGGTAGCTAAAACTGTCCCTCAGAACAACAGCATCCTATCCCTAACTGAATTCATAGCAGAGTGAGCTCAAAATGGCGGCGGAGGCTTTTATAGTGCATCATGACATCATTTCAGCAGCCAATCACAGCCATTAGTCAACATGCCTACATGCCTAACAGGATGTGCCCATACTTCTTAGGATCCTCATTGGCTGAATAAAATGAAACTGGCTCATTGCATTCCGGTATACGATATGCTAAAAGTATCGGAATTAAGTATCGGAATTCCGATACCGCGAATATCGGCCGATACCCAATATTTCAGTATCGGAATGCTCAACACTAGATAAGAAACCACTGGAACTTGATGAAAACTTGAACACAACACTGTTCATTTAGGATCATCGTCCTCTGTAATCCTGGTGGTCAGTGGTGTGAATGTATTGAATTGACACATCTATCATCACTGAGCATTCAGCAATTTTACCTTCTGATACTTCTGGATAGCGTCTGTTTCTTCTTGTAATTTTTGAGAATCTCTTTAGATTTATAAATATGGAAAGTCTTTATTAAGATAAAATTAATAATTGCAGTATTTTGATTGAAGTCTTCATTCCCTAATCTAATACCAAATCTGGCAATTTCCTAACCTATAATATCACAGCATACCATAGCAATCAGTAATATTCATCTAATTATTTTCAAAATATTAATATCAATGATGTTTGGAATAATAAAACAATAATAGAAAATAATTATTAATCAGGTTCTTCATGTGATAGAACATTTTTTCATATCATAGGTGTAATTACCTCCTTTTCCAACCCATAGGTGTCAGTGTGTTTTGATGTAACAATGTTTATATCTTTATTAACTAGAGATATTGATTAAACCAGTAATACCAAAGAATGTATACTCTTGAACCAAAATGAATAAATATATGAATGAATGAATGACTTGTATTTACTCAAAAAATTGAAATATTTTCTTTTAGTGGAACCATATCATTATATTTAATAAAGCAATATTCTTGTACTAGACATTACTTTATCAAATATTGATGGGCATGGAGAGGGGGTGAATATTCATGCTCTTTAACAGTGGGCACACGCGATCGCCCGGCCACAGCAGGAGCCGCGCTGCTGATACACTGTGTGCCGCTATTAAGGAGCATGAACTGCGACTATGCTGTGTGCCGGCTATTAAGGAGCTTTAAGTCACTGCTCCCCACGCACACAGTCCCGACGTGGGGAGCAGTGACTTCCGGCAGCTGATCTCTCCTTGTGAGCCGCGCATGACGTCACATGTTGAGATCAGTGCAGGCAGACAGGATGCAGCGCTGAAGGAAAGAGAAGAAAGGTGAGTAGGAGTGTTTATTTTTTATGTGCAGCCTGATGGGGATTAGGGGGACCATGCATACTAGGATAAGGATGAGGGGGCCATACATACCAGGATAGGGATTAGGGGTGCCATGCATACCAGGATAAGAATGAGGGGGCCATGCATACCAGGATAAGGATGAGGTGTGCCATGCATACCAGGATAGGGATGAGGGGTGCTATGCATACCAGGATAGGGATGAGGGGTGCCATACATACCAGGATAGGGATGAGGGGTGCCATGCATACCAGGATAGGGATGAGGGGTGCCATGCATACCAGGATATGGATGTTGGGTGCCATGCATATCAAGATGGGGATGGGAGCCACGTATAATAGGAAGGGGGGGCATATCTACCAGGATGGGGGGGTATTATCAGAATTGGGGGACATTGCCCCTATTCCAGTGTCAGCAGCAGACCCACTCTCCCTTAACAGTGCATCGTGACCACATTTTTAGCTTACTTTTTTTTTTTTCTATTTTCCTTCTCTAAAACCTAGGTGTGTCTTATAGTCCGAAAACTACGGTAAGTTATGCAACTTCGCATGTAATACCCTTCTTAGTTATACCATTGTACCTTATTAATATTTCTTCTTTATTAAAATGTGTGAAAAATAAGTATTGATCAAAAGTGATTATATAAATCAGGATCAAAAACACATTTTCCCCCTTAATGCCCAAAAAATATTATTTTATAAAATAATTCACCAAAATTAAAAATAATTATTTTATAAATATTTTGCATACATTTCATATCAATGTGTAGCATATATTTGTCTGAAGATGTGTGTACTCATCTAGGTAACCATTAAAAAATATTAACCTTGAATACTATAAAATTATAATGTGGAAAATTATTCTAAATGTAAATTTCCTTTATAAATCATTTTGATGTGTGCTTGCACTTATCCACTATAAACTAAATCAAGAAATAATAATTACTAAAGATTATATATATATGTATATATATATATATATATATATATATATATATATATATATATAATGTGGATAATACTTAATTATGTATCATAATATTCTCAGAATGAAATGTATTTCTATTACTTCACATAAAAACTTTTTTTTGGGGGGGGGGGATTTTGCAGCTGCTCATGTACTCATCTGTCATTTCACTCTGTCCTAGATCTATTCAAACCATACATTCAACATGCAAAGGTATGAATACATATGTTTTTAACACAAAATTATTATATCCTAATTATCAATGAGCATTGTAAACTATTAAATTTAATATCTTTATATTTCTTTGAATATTCCCCACATACATATAACTATTTCCTTTACTTGCAAAGATAGAAATGTCTTGGAAATTCTCTCTACTCGGCTTACAAGCTTTAAGTTACACCAACTGAAAATAGGAATTCACATATAGTAAAAGGAAAGCCAGCTCACCCAATACTTATAATCTAGCTTGCACGGAACCAGGTGATTCTACACCAGAATATGCTAAAAAAAAGGGATAGTTGTTCCAGAGTCTGGTAAAATAATTCTTTCTTTATTTTTCATCCATTAAAAACTTGCAAAAATTACAAAGGTTGCATAGACAGGGAAGGGGAGCAAGACGCGTTTCGAACGCTCACTTGCGTTCTTTATCACTGCATAGCTACACAATGAACAGGATTTTATAAAATAATAAAAATGTGCCAATGAAAACAGTTGGAACAAATCACATAATATAATTACCACATTAAGCAACAGTCGTGTATGTTATCAAGCCAAAATCACCAGGGTATGTGAACTTTTGATCAGGGTCATTTGGATGTTTTTGGTTGTCATTAAGATTTAAAAAGAGAAAACACAGTAGTTTGACAATAAATGGCTTCACCCAACCAATAACCATGAGTGGAGAAAAAGTTTTTTTTGTTATCATTCATATTCTCTGAAACAAGGCCAAGAAAGGAAAAATTCTGCCGGAGTATGTAAACTTTTGATCACAACTGTATATACAGGGTGGGCCATTTATATGGATACACCTAAATAAAATGGGAATGGTTGGTTATATCAACTTCCTGTTTGTGGCACATTAATATATGAGAGGAGGAAAACTGTTCCAGATGGGTGGTGACCATGGTGGCCATTTTGAAGTCGGCCATTTTGGATCCAACTTTATTTTTTTCAATTGGAAGAGGGTCATGTGACATTAAACTTATTGAGAATTTCATAAGAAAAACAATGGTGAGCTTGGTTTTAACATAAAACTTTATTCTTTCATGAGTTATTTACAAGTTTATGACCTCTTATAAAATGTGTTCAAAGTGCTGCCTATTGTGTTGGATTGTCAATGCAACCCTCTTCTCCCACTCTTGACACACTGATAGCAACACCCCAGAAGAAATGCTAGCACAGGCATCCAGTATCAGTTGTTTCAGATGCTGCACATCTCATATCTTCACAGCATAGACAATTGCCTTCAGATGACCCCAAAGATAAAAGTCTAAGGGGGTCAGATCAGGAGACCTTGGTGGCCATTCAACTGGCCCATGATGACCAATCCACTTTCCAGGAAACTGTTCATGTAGGAATGCTTGGACCTGACACCCATAATGTGGTGGTGGCACCATCTTGGTGGAAAAACTCAGGGAACGTGCCATCTTCAGTGTATAAAGAAAGCAACACATCATCATGTAGCAATTTCAGCTATCCAGTGGCATTGAGGTTTCCATTGATGAAGAATGGCCCCACTATCTTTGTACCCCATATACCACACCATACTATCATTTTTTGTGTTCCAACAGTCTTGGAGGGATCTATCCACTGTGGGTTAGTGTCAGACCAATAGCGGTGGTTTTGTTTGTTAACTTCACCATTCACAAAAAGTTTGCCTCATCACTGAATATAATGTTCTGTGTAAACTGAGGATGCTGTTCCAATTTTTGTTTTGCCCATTCTGCAAATTCAGTGCGTTGATCTGGGTCATCCTCGTTGAGATGCTGCAGCAGCTGGATTTTGCAAGGGTGCCATTTGTGAGTAGCTAATATCCGCTGAAGGGATGTTCACTGAACCTGTTTTACGAAATTTGGCAAGCAGTTTGGTAACTGTAGCATGGGAGATGGGTGGTCTCATAGGGTGTCTTGCATTGAATCTGCTGCAATGACCTGAGTACTGCGCGTTCACCAGACATCAACACAATTTCTATCCACTCCTCAAGTGTTAACCTCTGTGACATATCAATGGCTGTAAACAAAGAGAAACTTGTAAAAAACTCATGAAAGAATAGAGTTACGTTAAAACCAAGCACACCATTGTTTTTCTTATGAAATTGTCAATAAGTTTGATGTGTCACATGACCCTCTTCCCATGGAAAAAATAAAGTTGGATCCAAAATGGCAGACTTCAAAATGGCCGCCATGGTCACCACCCATCTGGAAAAGTTTTCCCCCTCCCATATATTAATATGCCACAAACCGGAAGCTAATATCACCAACCATTCCCATTTTATTTAGGTGTATCCATATAAATGGCCCACCCTGTACAGACATGGATTTTGGCATGATTTTTTATAATTTTAACAAATTTTTCCTAACTTTAATTTGGAATTGGGCCTGTGTAGCTTTTAAGTTTTCTTCTAGTTTTAATGGTCTTTGTACATAAGCTCCTCCTACATCAC
Source organism: Phyllobates terribilis (assembly GCF_046119375.1). NCBI lineage: Eukaryota > Metazoa > Chordata > Amphibia > Anura > Dendrobatidae > Phyllobates > Phyllobates terribilis. The sequence goes on from NW_027362821.1 coordinate 7,852,228, forward strand.
TTGAGTCAATTATCATGTCTCCTCCTACATCACTTAATATGTCAGTTTCTCTTTTGTCCGTTCCCATGTCAGTCTCTTTGTCACCAGACGGTCACCTTCAGTAGCTGTTATCCTGTTCAATTTCCACATTACAGTCAGAATCAGTAACATCATTAGTATCCTTTACACTATTACAGAGTCATGCTTTGACTTTTCTGACACAAGTTTGTGAAATGTCAACCAATTGTAAAATATTTTTCAACTTCTCTTTGTCTCTATAAAAGGACACCAGCTTAGAATCTAATTTTAAATTCTCCATTTCACATTCTGCGCATAAGCTAAGCCACAAAACGTCTAAGTCAGTCTCGTCAGTAGCCTTTAATTTTAGTTTACTTTGCTTAGAAAAGAAGAAATAATATCCATATTTTTCCTTAACTTCAGATTTCTCAGATTCTCCTTTACACTGGGGTTTGGTCATCAGTGTACTTCTGATCCTTGTAGTACTTCTGGTGCCTGTCAATCCATCTGGAGAATATATCAGTCCTCAATCATCTGTAGGTTATTTCTGATTCTTGTGACAAAGTTAGTGGATTTCCCGACACTTGGACAACAGGTGTTCAGCAAAAGCTTTCCTCCTCTCCCCCACCTTGTTCAAGGAGAAGGAAGCCACTTGAAAGCACAAAAAAACTCAGGACTGGGGGCTCGCCAAAATGTTAAATATAATTATTTTTGTATATTTATATATAGATAGGACTGTTTATCAGATGCGATTGTTCAAAGAATATATTATTTATTCTTGGGTTGTCCATTAAAAAGAATAATTCCAGCAGTTACATAAAATAGGTGAAATAGTTACAAAGTGATTTTCCATTTGTCCATAATTAGCCTATTAGTTGAGATTCACCTATCTTTTCCTGGGATCCTGAATGGTAGGTTGCGTCTGTCTGTGTCCAGCACGTGTGTCAGGGCCTACATGTCAGCTGTCTCTTCAGCTCTTAGATCCTAGGACTGAGCCATGTAATGTAGAATGGAAAAGAGACCCCGAGACCCCCACCCTGTGTGGGTTATATTGGCCCCTCACAGCACCTGTTGTTCTGCTTATGGCACTAACTTACACTGAGCTAAAAAGACAAGAATAGCCTGAATGTCTTGTCAGCAAAACCTAGCTCGAGGCTGATCTATATAGAATTCAGATTAAAAAATGAATATCCATAATTCATATTTAACAGTAATATAGCACACCTATAAGTGTATAGGATCATAATGTTTAATACAATAGTATGGTTATATAAGAAATTTCAAGAATGTGGAATGTTAATTGTAAGATATAGTAACTGCAAGTTATCAGACGGTAATGGGCAAGCTGAAAGGATATATAGGAGAGATGCATGTATGTCATCCTATGGTATGTTATTTTATTACTGTATGTACTGGTTTCTTGGTTTGTAAAAAAAAAAAACTAATAAAAAAATATCTATAAAAATGTATTGGATTAAAAAAAAAGATTAGGAAAAAGGCTTCTCCCCTGTGTGAGTTCTCATGTGTCTATCCAAAGCTGATTTCTGGTTAAAACTTTTCCCACATTCAGAACATGAAAAAGGCTTCTCCCCTGTGTGAGTTCTCTGGTGATTAACCAAAGCTGATTTCTGGTTAAAACATTTCCCACATTCTGAACACGAAAAAGGCTTCTCCCCTGTATGGGTTCTCTGGTGCTTAATCAAAGCTGATTTCTGGTTAAAACATTTGCCACATTCTGAACAGGAAAAAGGCTTCTCTCCTGTGTGAGCTCTCTGGTGACTAACCAAAGTGGATTTCTGGTTAAAACATTTCCCACATTCTGAACATGAAAAAGGCTTCTCCCCTGTGTGGGTTCTCTGGTGCTTAATCAAATCTGATTTCTGGTTAAAACATTTGCCACATTCTGAACATGAAAAAGGCTTCTCCCCCGTGTGAGTTCTCTTGTGGATATTAAGAAGTGATTTCTGGTTGAAATATTTCCCACATTCTGAACAGGAAAAAGGCTTCTCCTTACTGTGAGTTCTCTGGTGTCTAACAAAAGCTGATTTCCAGTTAAAACATTTCCCACATTCCGAACATGAAAAAGGCTTCTCCCCCGTGTGAGTTCTCTTGTGGATATTAAGAAGTGATTTCCGGTTAAAACATTTCCCACATTCTGAACATGAAAAAGGCTTCTCCGCTGTGTGAGTTCGCTGGTGCGCAACAAAAACTGATTTCTGGTTAAAACTTCGGCCACATTTGGAACAAAACAATCTATTATCCGCTGTGTGTATTTTTTGATGTTTAAGAATAGACTTTTCGAGGGTAAAACTATTTCCATTTTCTGAAAGTGAAAATGACCTCTTTCCTTTAGGAGCAGTTCGTTTTTTAATGCTTATTTTTTTATTTTGATTTTTTTCCTTCATAGTCGGTAATGAATCAGAAGACAGGATCTGTTCCATAGGCTTAGATGATAGATCTTTGCTTTGAAGGGAAGATGGGATATCTGGAGAAATGGCATAAACTTCAATTGTATCCTGTAAGATCTCAAGATCATCCGATTTAAAAATCTCCGGTCTCTCTGATCTCCAGGTACAGTCATCTGCCAAGAAAAAAAACAATTAATAATTTTGAATGAAATATCCTTGAATTTACATTTTTGAACATTTCTACTTAAATGTCTGTAGAAATGGCAAGTTATTGACAGAATGACAGTGAAAAGTGAAAACCTCACAGAATGAACCAGTAGAGCGTAGTGTTCAACTGTTTGTTCATTCTGTCTCCAAAATATGGAATAAGAAGCCATCAAAAAATGTTATGTAGGCAAAAATGATACCAATAAAAACTTCTACTCATCCATAAACCAATGCAGCAAAATCCGGTCTCCCAAAGTCAAATCTCCCCCTTCCTTCTGAGCCTTGAAGTGTGCCTAAACAATATTTAGCAACCATGTATTTGGCATTATTATAGTGAGAAGAACCCACTTAATTTACGGTGTGCGTCTCCTAGAGCACAATCTGGGCACTATGTGTTGGGTAATAAAATGGCAAATGTGTAATTTTCACCCTTCAACATCCACTGCGTGCTAATTTCTGGAAAGTGATTGTGGAGTCAAAATATTCACTTCTCCTATAGATTAATTCACTGAGGGTTATAATTTTCAAAATGAAGCTACTTTATGGTGATTTCTACTGCTCTGGTTTTCTGTCATTTTATTATATTAAGGCTTCTTTAAATGGTGTGTTCCATCTCCTCTGGGGATAAGCAAGGCAGTCCCTGGGATCTGGAAAATGGATTATATAGCACCAAGCCTGTTAGTGGTGGCCATCTTTTGAGCTGTCAGGTGACCATGAACAGCGCCCCCAATACATTGTGTCTGAAAACTATTCCAGCAAGATCAGCAATACAATAGCTAAATGTCGCTCCTTCCCTTCTTAACCTGCCATGTGCCCAGACAGTAGTGTACAGCTGTATATAGGGTATTGTCAAATTCAAGAGAAGTTGGAATATAATTTGTAAGGTCCATTTGTTTCCTATTATCCTTTGTGAAGAATTCCAAAGTTATCACCACATAAAGTGACACACGTCTGATTTGAAAATGGAGCCTGACTAGGAACACAAAACTGGCTGCAGGAAGAGGTTAAATTAGAGGATCACTTGAGTCAAAAACTGTGACTATAGACAATAACACATCTACTGAAATGATCAAACTCAATAGTCTCCATCAGTTAAAAACGAGTAACTAGTGGTGAAACCTTTCTGTGGTAATTGGAGTATGGGGCTCGGTGGCTCTTCGTAATCTAAACTATGATAAGGGCCAATATTTTCTGTCAGAGGAGTTTCAAGAAGAAATATTAGACATTTAAAGAGAACTTTTTATAATAGTGCAGAGCTGAGGTGTCTTAAATTTAGACCTCGGGCATTGGGAAGACATAATGGAGACCTTCTTTTAAAGACAAGGAGGGAGTTACAGAGTCACATAAGTGAGTCAGGCCGATTCCACCACACTCAAACTATCATACAAAATGAACCTGTAAAAAAAGACAGAATAAAAGATATGTTACATCCCCAACAACAATATATGTATCAGGGGAGAACTACAACACTAAACCGGAATTGCAGTCATTTATGGTGGACCATTGGATCTACTATGAGTCCTGATGAGAAGAGTAGAGAAAGTATTAGTGCTCCTGTCAGGCAAAATGTATTTTTGGTCATAGTTTTAAAAAATGAGAGCTGTCTCAAATCTCCACCCCCCTGTCCATTTGTAAGAGTTTTACATAGAACTCACTGTTGCTTTTCCCCCAAACCTCAGGAATTTTTATGAGCGTCATAAAGCCTCAGCCCAGAGCAAGCACTGGTATACCCTGGATTTTTCCCTCCAATCCTATTGTTTAGCTGCACAAATGTTTAATGTCGATTTTAATCAGGAACATGACTGTCAGAAACACAGGGAGCACATTTTTGAGATGGTCATCTTTTTCCAATTGTGATGGTGTGGTTTTCGTGACGAGGAGACCACCGGAAGCCCGGGAAATGGGTTCTGAGCTTCTGAGCATCATAGAGATTTCATATTTGATATCCATCTTCATGAATAGTGGTGACAGCAAACATGATGTCTCCATCTTGGATGTGGGACCCCCCCCCCCCACACCAAGATATGAAATCTGAAGGAGTTTTAGGTCTTCTGCAGCTGGGTGGGTTCACAAAGCCGAGTCCCCGTGTGAGGTAAGCACCATGGGTGTCTCCTAATGTTTTGGCCCCTTTACTAAAAACCAGAACGGCCATTTTTTAAGTCATTCTTGCCCCGGGATGTCAGACGCATGCACACCACGCTGCGTGGAAGAATCACATCTAATTTCCGGGGAGCCGTCCCCCCCACAGAATCTGAGACCATCACCACGTGGCACAGGTTTTGCTATTACTTATCCCTTTTATTTTAATAACTGTTTATTCATATATGTACATTGTCTCTTTTATAATATCTTGTATATCTTTTGTAAACACTGCCCACTTTTGGGAGTAAATCATTATTATTTACCAGCTTCGTTCTTCTTGTCCTATGTCGAGCAAACACGTTCCTCACCCGCTAATTCACATTACCTAACGGGTACCCAATCCACCTGTTAAGCGATCGGTGGTGGCAGTATACCAGTATTTATGTGATATTGTGGTTTGAGGGCGGCTGGTCGGAGGTATATATACAGTGCTGGCCAAAAGTATTAGCACCCCTGCAATTCTGTAAGATAATACTCAGTTTCTTCCTGAAAATTATTGCAATCACAAATTCTTTGGTATTATTCTCTTCATTTAATTTGCTTGCAAGGAAAAAACACAAAAGAGAATGAAGCAAAAATCAAATCATTGATCATTTGACACAAAACTCCAAAAAAGGGCCGGACAAAAGTATTGGCACCCTCAGCCTAATACTTGGTTGCACAACCTTTAGCCAAAATAACTGCGAACAACCGCTTCCGGTAACCATCAATGAGTTTCTTACAATGCTCTGCTGGAATTGTAGACCATTCTTCTTTGGCAAACTGCTCCAGGTCCCTGATATTTGAAGGGTGCCTTCTCCAAACTGCCATTTTGAGATCTCTCCACAGGTGTTCTATGGGATTCAGGTCTGGACTCATTGCTGGCCACCTTAGAAGTCTCCATTGCTTTCTCTCAAACCATTTTATAGTGCTTTTGGAAGTGTGTTTTGGGTCATTGTCCTGCTGAAAGACCCATGACCTCTGAGGTGAGCTTTCTCACACTGGGCCCTACAGTGCCTACAAGTAGTATTCAACCCCCTGCAGATTTAGCTGGTTTGATAAGATGCAAATAAGTTAGAGCCTTCAAACTGCAAACGAGAGTAGGTTTTATGAACAGAAGCATAAATCTTACAAACCAAAAAGTTATGTTGCTCAGTTGAATTTTATTAAATTTTAAACATAAAAGTGTGGGTCAATTATTATACAACCCCTATGTTTAATAATTTGTGGAATAACCCTTGTTTGCAATTACAGCTAATAATCGTCTTTTATAAGACCTGATCAGGCCGGCACAGGTCTGTGGAGTTATCTTGGCCCACTCCTCCATGCAGATCTTCTCCAAGTTATCTAGGTTCTTTGGGTGTCTCATGTGGACTTTATTCTTGAGCTCCTTCCACAAGTTTTCAATTGGGTTAAGGTCAGGAGACTGACTAGGCCACTCCAACATCTTGACTTTTTCCCTATTGAACCAGGCCTTGGTTTTCTTGGCTGTGTGCTTTGGGTCGTTGTCTTGTTGAAAGATGAAATTACGACCCATCTTAAGATCCTTGATGGAGGAGCGGAGGTTCTTGGCCAAAATCTCCAGGTAGGCCGTGCTATCCATCTTCCCATGGATGCGGACCAGATGGCCAGGCTCCTTGGCAGAGAAACAGCCCCACAGCATGATGCTGCCACCACCATGCTTGACTGTAGGGATGGTATTCTTGGGGTCGTATGCAGTGCCATCCAGTCTCCAAACGTCACGTGTGTGGTTGGCACCAAAGATCTCGATCTTGGTCTCATCAGACCATAGAACCTTGAACCAGTCTGTCTCAGAGTCCTCCAAGTGATCATGAGCAAACTGTAGACGAGCCTTGACATGTCGCTTTGAAAGTAAAGGTACCTTACGGGCTCGTCTGGAACGGAGACCATTGCGGTGGAGTACGTTACTTATGGTATTCACTGAAACCAATGTCCCCACTGCCATGAGATCTTCCCGGAGCTCCTTCCTTGTTGTCCTTGGGTTAGCCTTGACTCTTCGGACAAGCCTGGCCTCGGCACGGGAGGACACTTTCAAAGGCTGTCCTGGCCGTGGAAGGCTAACAGTAGTTCCATAATCCTTCCACTTACGGATGATGCTCCCAACAGTGGAGACAGGTAGGCCCAACTCCTTGGAAAGGGTTTTGTACCCCTTGCCAGCCTTGTGACCCTCCACGATCTTGTCTCTGATGGCCTTGGAATGCTCCTTTGTCTTTCCCATATTGACCATGTCTGAGTGCTGTTCACAAGTTTGGGGAGGGTCTTAAATAGTCAGAAAAGGCTGGCAAAAGAGATCTTTAATCCACACATGTGAAGCTCATTATTCTTGGTGCCTGAACTACTTCTTAATACTTTAGGGGGACCAAACAGAATTCTTGTGGTTTGAGGGGTTGAATAATAAATGACACTCTGAATTAACTTTTTACGTTTTAAAAAAAAAAAAAAAAAATTTGCTGCAGTGCATTTCCCACTTCCAGGCTGATCTACAGTACAAATGTCACAATGCCAAGTTAATTCCGCATGTGTCAACCAGCTAAATCTGCAGGGGGTTGAATACTACTTGTAGGCACTGTACATTATGCTGCAAAATTTGTTGGTAGTCTTCAGACTTCATAATGCCATGCACACGGTCAAGCAGTCCAGTGGCAGAGGCAGCAAAGCAACCCCAAAACATCAGAGAACCTCGGCCATGTTTGACTGTAGGGACCGTGTTCTTTTCTTTGAATGCCTCTTTTTTTTTCCTGTACACTCTATGTTGATGCTTTTTCCCAAAAAGCTCTACTTTTGTCTCATCTGACCAGAGAACATTCTTCCAAAACGTTTTAGGCTTTCTCAGGTAAGTTTTGGCAAACTCCAGCCTGGCTCTTTTATGTCTCGGGGTAAGAAGTGGGGTCTTCCTGGGTATCCTACCATACAGTCCTTTTTCATTCAGACGCCGACGGATAGTACGGGTTGACACTGTTGTACCCTTGGACTGCAGGGCAGCTTGAACTTGTTTGGATGTTAGTCGAGGTTCTTTATCCACCATCCGCACAATCTTGCGTTGAAATCTCTCGTCAATTTTTCTTTTCCGTCCACATCTAGGGAGGTTAGCCACAGTGCCATGGGCTTTATACTTCTTGATGACACTGCGCACGGAAGACACAGGAACATTCAGGTCTCTGGAGATGGACTTGTAGCCTTGAGATTGCTCATGCTTCCTCACAATTTGGTTTCTCAAGTCCTCAGACAGTTGTTTGGTCTTCTTTCTTTTCTCCATGCTCAATGTGGTACACACAAGGACACACGACAGAGGTTGAGTCAACTTTAATCCATGTTAACTGGCTGCAAGTGTGATTTAGTTATTGCCAACACCTGTTAGGTGCCACAGGTAAGTTACAGGTGCTGTTAATTACACGAATTAGAGAAGCATCACATGATTTTTCAAATGGTGCCAATACTTTTGTCCACCCCGTTTTTTAGGTTTGGTGTGGAATTATATCCAATTTGGCTTTAGGACAATTCTTTTTGTGTTTTTTTCATTGAAGACAAATTAAATGAAGAGAATAATACCAAAGAATTTGTGATTGCAATCATTTTCAGGAAGAAACTGAGTATTATCTGACAGAATTGCAGGGGTGCCAATACTTTTGGCCAGCACTGTACATTCCTGGAAGGAACTGGTGGTATATATACGTCCTGTCACATCACGTGCCGCAATAGTCGACATAAATTAGAGCAGCTGCGCCCGTGCTTATCCTCGGTCAATACCGTGTTTGACCAGCAGGATAAGGGGGCGCCAGAGAGCTGCAAGGTCTGACCAATTGGTGTTTTCGTGACAGCTCCCCATTTCAGGAGAGATTGTGCAGTAATCTGAATTCCTTAGGATTGAAAACATGGAATTTATGATGTGGAGTGAATCCATGAAACCAGGGCTCGAGCCAACACATCTTCTGCAGGTGTGAATATATGTATATTACAGTCTTCAGCCAAGCACAGCTTAGAGATATATCATGGCACAGGTGTAATGTTTTTATGTAGTTTATCACGATCCTGTTTGAAGTTAATTGGTTTGAAAAGTCAAGATAAAGGGAAACTCTGTTGTTATTGTACAGAAATTCACACTTGTCCCTCACTGCACATTTAATGTTGTTGATAATAAAAGTGAAGTTTGGCCAGAAAGACTGGACCTGGTCTTGTAGGGACCATATGAGGACATTCAGCAACACAGAAGGGAGAGAAGGTAGATTCATCCAATAAGATATCAGGGTTCTAGGAAGCCAACAGCATCACTACCCTCCACTTTCTCTTACGGCCCATCATAATGTTTTTCTTCAAGGGATTTTCTAACTTGTCAGCACATTCTATGTACGCTGTCATTTGACTTTGTAGTTTACATATCTGGGCAGGTAACGGACAGCGTCTCCTAATCCCAGGGGGTAGGTGGATCCTCCAGGTTGTAAGTTCTCTAGAAAAGGGCTTTCCCAATTCACAAAGTAATTTGAACATTTTCGGATGGAGGAGAATGTTGTGATCTAGCGGCAAAATGGTGATCACACAATTGTGATACGGCCGGTCTACACCACCATTAAAGCAGCCACAGCCGGTGACTGAGAAGAATCTGTGACTTTTCTGCATTTAGTGGTCACTACTCACCTGGGTAGTCATATGTAGGAATCTCCTCCTTACACCGCTCATCACCCCTCACATATGTCTCTGTAGTATTAATATGGGTCAGATCTTCACCCTGAAACAAATATTGTAAAAGTCACAGACAGATGAAGAAGTCACATCCATGATCAGCTCTAATCCTGCCATCTCCACCATTCTCATTTCACAAGTATAAAACATGTAATACTGGTAGATAAAACAAAATTGAGCACAAGACCTTCACAGACATCTATACATCATAGGGGAGATTTCATGACACCTTCTCTTCATCTACCTGATGATCCTGAGGAACACTGGGATCTTCTTGTTTACAGTCTTGTGAAAGAAGAGGACGGGGACATCTCTCTGGTGTTGTTCTCTTACTGGATAGATCTGGAGGAAACACATACAGGGACTGAATTCATCCTTTACATACAGATAATTATAGGCCATGTGTATTTAGTCCTGTCTATTACCTGGCGATGTGAGGGGCTGGGGAACCTCCATCATGATGTCCTTGTACAGATCTTTGTGTCCTTCTAAATACTCCCACTCCTCCATGGAGAAATAGACAGCGACATCCTGACACCTTATAGGAACCTAACACATACAATGATATCGTCATCCCCCTGATCCCTTCATAGCGTTACTGTATAATGTCCCAGCATTCCCAGCAGTGTCACCTCTCCAGTCAGCAGCTCAATCATCTTGTAGGTGAGTTCTAGGATCTTCTGGTCATTGATGTCCTCATGTATCAGGGTGTAAGGTGGAGGCCCCGTGATTGGGCTCAGGGGTCTTCTCCATCCCTCAGACGCAGGGTCCTGACAGCGCTCACTAGAGGTCTTCTTCACTACTGTGTAATCCTGGTTATGGAGAGACACATTAATAAATCTCCCTCCAGACATTTCCAGAGTCCTCACCTCTCCAGTTCTGTCCATCTGTTATTCCCATAGATAAGAATGATGTAATGTGACGTCATCAGAATCTCTCACCTCTCCAGTAAGCTGGAAGAGGATCTCCAGGGTGAGGTGTAATATCCTCTCCGCCATCTTGTCTCTGTCCATATCCATCTTTGATGGGTAAATCAAGAAAATTCTCTTATCTAGAAGATCTTCACTGAGAGGATCTGATATTGTAGAAACCTGAATAAGAAGATGATGAGCCGATGTAACATCATAAAAATTCTGTGTAATAATACAATTACTGGAGATAATAAGGGAAACATTTGAGGAGATTTATTATTTTACAGTATTTAGTTTTCTTCTTCACATCTACTAATAAAACCTATATATTTTATGCCACAGAAAACAAGCATTTTCTTCCTCTCCAGTTGAATGCGTTTCTCATAGACTCATCTTCCATAACACTAATTGTCGTCTCATTTACCGACACTGGAATCGGCATTAGCAATACTGCAGGAGATATTCATTACACGTGACTAGTGTTGAGCGATACCTTCCGATATCAGGAAATATCGTATCGGATTGGATCGGGCCGATACCCAAAAAGTATCGGATATCGCCGATTCCGATACCGGAAACCAATGCAAGTCAATGGGACACAAATATCGGAATGAAAATAAACCCTTTCTTTCCTTGTAGGTTAATTCTACATGAAGTAAAACAACTAAGAATAATGTAGAATGACATGAAAAGCCGGCAATTCATCAGCGGCATACACCGGTACCCGACAATTTACAACAGAAAGAATAGAGCATCACACATAGATTAGATAGATAGAAACATGTTAGTCACATATATATGAAGTACAGTGACAATGTTGCTTACTGTACTTGTCATTTAGTGTAAAGGATTTATTAAAAAAAATATTAGTGTTTTCATGCACCGTCTCTTTAAGAAAGCCAGCCGGCAATTCAGCAGCGGTACCCGACAATTTATAACAGACAGAATAGAGCTTCACACATAGATTAGATAGATAGAAACATGTCAGTCACATATATAAGAAGTACAGTGACAGTGTTGCTTACTGTACTTGTCATTTAGTGTAAAGGATTTATTTAAAAAAATAATAGTGTTTTCATGCACCGTCTCTTTAAGAAAGCCGGCCGGCAATTCAGCATCTGTACCCGACAATTTAGAATAGAAAGAATAGAGAATCACACATAGATTAGATAGATAGAAACATGTCAGTCACATATATATGAAGTACAGTGACAGTGTTGATTACTGTACTTGTCATTTAGTGTTAAAATAAAGGATTTATTTAAAAAAAAATTGGCGTGGGGTTCCCCTTAATTTTAGTCTCTAGCGGAGGTTAAGCAGACAGCTGGGGCAGATGTTTGAAGCCTGGGAAGGGGGTAATACCCACGGAGCTTCCCAGGCTACTAATATCAGCCCCCAGCTGAATACCTAGCCTTTACTAGCTATTAAAATGGGGGAACCCCCCAAAAAAAATAACGTGGGGTCCCCCCTAATTTAATAGCTAGCACAGGCTAGGCAGACAGCTGGGGGCTGATATTAATAGCCCAGGAAGGGTGCCATGAATATTGGCCCCCTCCCAGGCTAGAATCACCAGCCGTCAGCCGCCCCAGAAATGGCGCATCCATAGGATGCGCCAATTCTGGCACTTAGCCTCGCTCTTCCACGCTGCCCTGGTGCGGTGGCAGGGGGTAATAGGGTTGGGGTTGATGTCAGCTTATAATGCCAGCTGACATCAAGCCCAGGTTAGTAATGGAGAGGCGTCTATAAGACACCCCCATTACTAACCCCATAGTCAAAGTTAAAAGAAAACACAAACACCCAGAATAAAGTCCTTTAATTGAAATAAAGACACAATTCTTTATTGTTCTAAATTAAACCATACTTACCATCACGCCCATTCCAGCTGAAGCCAACGATCTCCTGCAATAAAAGTAAAATAATAAAGCAACCTCATCCTTACCTTTCAATGGTTCCCAGGACAGCTCCAGCTCTGCTACATCGAGATGACAGGCTGGACCGCAGCAGAACGCTGCCATCCAGCCTGTCATCCCGCAGACACTGAGAAGCGCAGGCATGCTTGCGCTCCTCAGTGTCTCTCTGTGACGTCATCCAGATGAGCCGAGTTCATGTCCAATGAACTCAGCTCACCTCATGCACGTCACTGACAGCGTGGGAAAATTCTCACGCTGAAGTGCTGAGTGCAGGAGAATTTTCCCACGCTGTCAGTGACGTACATGAGGTGAGCTGAGTTCATTGGACATGACCTCGGCTCATCTGGATGCCGTCACAGCCAGACACTGAGGAGTGGAAGTATGCCTGCGCTTCTCAGTGTCTGCGGGATGACAGGATGGATGGCAGCGTTCTGCTGCGGTCCAGCCTGTCATCTCGATGTAGCAGAGCTGAAGCTGTCGTGGGAGCCATGGAAAGGTAAGGATGATGTTGCTTTATTATTTTACTTTTATTGCAGGAGATCGTTGGCTTCAGCTGGAATGGGCGTGACGGTAAGTATGGTTTAATTTAGAACAATAAAGAATTGTGTGTTTATTTCAATTAAAGGACTTTTTTCTGGGTGTTGTGTTTTTTTAAATACTTTACTAGAAATTCATGGTGGTCATGTCTAATATTGGCGTGACCCCATGAATTTCGGGCTTAGGGCCAGCTGATAATGCCAAGCTGGCCTTAACCCCTTTATTACCCAGTGAGCCACCGCACCAGGGCCCTGGATGAGTTGGGTACAGCGCCAGAAGATGGCGCTTCTATGAACGCGCCATTTTCTGGGGCGGCTGCGGACTGCAATTTGCAGCGGGGGTGGCCCAGAAAGCTTGGGTCTCCCTGCGCTGCGGATTCCAGACCCCAGCTGCCTAGTTGTATCTGGCTGGGCACAAAAACAGGGCGAAGCCCCACGCATTTTTTTTTAAAATTATTTCATGAAATTCATGGAATAATTAAGAAAAAAAGGGCTTCCCTATATTGTTGTGTCCAACCAGGTACAAATAGGCAGCTGGTGGTTGGGGGCAGCCCGTTCCTGCCTGCTGTACCTGGCTGGACACAAATATAGGGCGAAGCCCCACGTCAATTTTTTTTTAATTATTTCATGAAATAATTTTTTTAAAAAAAGGGCTTCCCTATATTGTTGTGTCCGGCCAGGTACAAATAGGCAGCTGGTGGTTGGGGGCAGCCCGTTCCTGCCTGCTGTACCTGGCTGGACACAAATATAGTGCGAAGCCCCACGTCAATTTTTTTTTAATTATTTCATGAAATAATTTTTTTAAAAAAAGGGCTTCCCTATATTGTTGTGTCTGGCCAGGTACAAATAGGCAGCTGGTGGTTGGGGGCAGCCTGTTCCTGCCTGCTGTACCTGGCTGGACACAAATATAGGGCGAAGCCCCACGTCAATTTTTTTTAAAATAAATCCTTTATTTTAACACTAAATGACATTTGAGGAGTTAATAAAGATGCAGTCCCTAAATTATTATTTATTTTTTAATTAATTTTTCCCAAAACTTTTGACGTGGGCTTCGCCATATTTTTGTATGCAGCCAGGTACAGCATCCAGCTTCTATGAACGCGCCATTTTCCGGGGTGGCTGCGGACTGCAATTTTCAGCGGGGGGGGGGGGGCAGAAAGCTTGGGCCTCCCTGCGCTGCAGATTCCATCCCCCAGCTGCCTAGTTGTACCTGGCTGGACACAAAAATAGGGAGAAGCTTCACGTATTTTTTTTTTTTAATTATTTCATGAAATTCATGAAATAATTAAGAAAAAAAGGGCTTCCCTTTTTTTATATAGTGCGAAGCCCCACGTCAATTTTTTTAAATCATTTCAGGAAATTCATGAAATAATTAAAAAAAAATTGATGTGGGGCTTCGCCCTATATTTGTGTCCAGTCAGGTACAGCAGGCAGGAACGGGCTGCCCCCAACCACCAGCTGCCTATTTGTACCTAGCCGGACACAACAATATAGGGAAGCCCTTTTTTTCTTAATTATTCCATGAATTTCATGAATTTAAAAAAAAAAACGTGGAGCTTCGCCCTATTTTTGTGTCCAGCCAGGTACAACTAGGCAGCTGGGGGCTGGAATCTGCAGCGCAGGGAGGCCCAAGCTTTCTGGGCCCCACCCGCTGCAAATTGCAGTCCGCAGCCGCCCCGGAAAATGGCGCGTTCATAGAAGCGCCATCTTCTGGCGCTGTACCCAACTCATCCAGGGCCCTGGTGCGGTGGCTCACTGGGTAATAAAGGGGTTAAGGCCAGCTTGGCATTATCAGCTGGCCCTAAGCCCGAAATTCATGGGGTCACGCCAATATTAGACATGACCACCATGAATTTCTAGTAAAGTATTTAAAAAAAACACAAACACCCAGAAAAAAGTCCTTTAATTGAAATAAACACACAATTCTTTATTGTTCTAAATTAAACCATACATACCATCACGCCCATTCCAGCTGAAGCCAACGATCTCCTGCAATAAAAGAAAAATAATAAAGCAACCTCATCTTTACCTTTCCATGGCTCCCACGACGGCTCCAGCTCTGCTACATCGAGATGACAGGCTGGACCGCAGCAGAACGCTGCCATCCAGCCTGTCATCCCGCAGACACTGAGAAGCGCAGGCATACTTCCACTCCTCAGTGTCTGGCTGTGACGGCATTCCAGCCCCCAGCTGCCTTGTTGTACCTGGCTGGACACAAAAATAGGGCGAAGCCCCACGTATTTTTTTTTTTAATTATTTCATGAAATTCATGGAATAATTAAGAAAAAAAGGGCTTCCCTATATTGTTGTGTCCGGCTAGGTACAAATAGGCAGCTGGTGGTTGGGGGCAGCCCGTTCCTGCCTGCTGTACCTGACTGGACACAAATATAGGGCGAAGCCCCACATAATTTTTTTTTAATTATTTCATGAATTTCCTGAAATAATTAAAAAAAAATTGACGTGGGGCTTTGCACTATATTTGGGTCCAGCCAGGTACAGCAGGCAGGAACGGGCTGCCCCCAACCACCATCTGCCTATTTGTACCTGGTTGGACACAACAATATAGGGAAGCCCTTTTTTTCTTAATTATTCCATGAATTTCATGAAATAATTAAAAAAAAAAAAAACGTGGAGCTTCTCCCTATTTTTGTGTCCAGCCAGGTACAACTAGGCAGCTGGGGGATGGAATCTGCAGCGCAGGGAGGCCCAAGCTTTCTGCTCCCCGCTGAAAATTGCAGTCCGCAGCCGCCCCGGAAAATGGCGCGCTCATAGAAGCTGGATGCTGTACCTGGCTGGCATACAAAAATATGGCGAAGCCCACGTCAAAAGTTTTGGGAAAAATTAATTAAAAAATAAATAATAATTTAGGGACTAAATAAAAAAAAATGGCGTGGGATCCCCCATAATTTTAGTCTCTAGCGGAGGTTAAGCAGACGGCTGGGGCAGATGTTTGAAGCCTGGGAAGGGGGTAAAACCCACGGAGCTTCCCAGGCTACTAATATCAGCCCCCAGCTGAATACCTAGCCTTTACTAGCTATTAAAATGGGGGACCCCCCCAAAAAAAAATGACGTGGGGTCCCCCCTATTTTAATAGCTAGCAAAGGCTAGGCAGACAGCTGGGGGCTGATATTAATAGCCCAGGAAGGGTGCCATGAATATTGGCCCCCTCCCAGGCTAGAAACACCAGTCGTCAGCCGCCCCAGAAATGGCGCATCCATAGGATGCGCCAACTCTGGCACTTAGCCTCGCTCTTCCACGCTGCCCTGGTGCGGTGGCAGGGGGTAATAGTGGTGGGGTTCATGTCAGCGCCAGCTGCCATGAAGCCCAGGTTAGTAATGATGGGCGTCTATAAGACACCCCCATTACTAACCTACAAAGTGTTAAAAAGAAAAAACACACTACACCCAGAAAAAAATAATTTATTTGAAATAAAACACACAATTTTATTTAATTCTTAGTTTACTAAAAATAATAGTTACCTGTCCACGTTCCTGCGCTGATCTCCCATGCACAGCTGTCACATCTGGAGATGGTGACAGCTGTGCATGGCTGCTGTAAGCTCACGCTGCCGGGAACACGTCCGCTCCCGGCAGCGGGAGCCACTGACTGAGGTCACCGGAGTGCATTCAGGCAGCGCAGCTCCGGAGACCTCCTTTACGGCACTGCTGTACCGTGGGAATTTCTCACGATACAGCAGGGCCGTAAAGGAGCTAACCGGAGCAGCGCTGCCTGAACTCCGGTGAACCCTTACGGCCCCGTCATTCTAGCGGCGGCAGCGGTTCAGAGCGGTCACACTCTATGTGGCTGCTCTGGACTGGAGATCTTCGTGGGACACTCGTGGACTGCTACGGAGGGGTAAGGATAAGGTTGTGGTTTATTATTTTATATTTTATTACAGGAGATCGATGGCTTCGGGGAATTAGGTGTCTTGGTGAGTATAGGTGTAGTTTTTTATTTTTTACTTTATTTTAGGTGGCGATCGGCGGGGACAGGTAATGTATGAACTAATTTCTTTTAGGTAACCACTGGCCACCAATGACATGTATTTAACATTTATTGGGGACACAGTAGGGCAATTTAAATAGCAGGATCAGTCTGATGGGAACTACTGCTCCCATCGAGCTGATCCTGCTGGCAGGAGTGGACGGGGGACAGACATAGGCCGATGGGAGTAGTAGTGTCACATCGGCCTATGTCTGCCTGCACGCACAGACACCGCGCACACCCGCACAAACATCGCACACACACCCCGCACACACACTAATCATGACGGGTCTGGGAGGTGAGGCTGACCTGTGCGGCCGTGGGAAAGTTCATGTGAGTTCATGCAGTCAAGCATGAACTCACATGAACCCTCTGAGGGCAACGCGGCGACTTCAAATGAACAGCTGATCGGCATCACCTGATACCTCAGCTGTTCATTTGAAATAACCGGCGGGAAAGCGCAGCACAGAACGGGAAAGCCGGCGGTGAAGTGTTTTCACTGCCGGCTTCCCCGCCCGGGTCCTTCACTCCCCGCTCCTTGGAGCTGCGCTCCCCGCCCGGTCCTAACTTACGATCGGGATGGGAGGTGGCGAGGGGAGCGGAGGATCGGGGTGGGAGGCTGCGGGGAAGCAGTATGGGGCTGTGTGATTGTTTAAAAGCCGGCGGCTTTATACCGCCCGCCGGCTTTTAAACAATCAGGAGAATTCTCCCCCGCTGGGATGGCATTCTGATGACAGGCTGGATCGCGCTGCCATCCAACTTGTCATCCTTCACAGACACTGCAGAGCGCAGGCATTATGGAAACTTCCGATTCCGGTATCCGATATTGTAAAAGTATCGGAATTAAGTATCGGAATTCCGATACCGCGAATATCGGCCGATACCCGATATTACAGTATCGGAATGCTCAACACTACACGTGACATGAGAAATAACTACTTCATGATGAGGACGACATCTTCATCTTCTACTACAGCTCCAGAAACATTTTTGGCCAGAGTCTGTCACTTACTACATCACCACCAGCCATCTATATGAATGTTTCCCGTCTTCCCCGGGCTCTACCATGTTAGATCTCATGACTGATTCACACACAGAAGTTTGAGGCTTTTATAAAAGCTTTTTTGTTTGCACAAACACCGCAGACAGAAATTATTTGATACCAAAGTCTCCATATACAGTTTTTTATGGGGTTTATTTCTGGACTCAGGCTTTCCTATATTACAAGAAATACACCAGAAAAAAATCAGATATTAAAATGTTTCAAAAGAAAACTGGCACCAACAATTCTTGTAAAAAGAAAGAAACTTGCAAAACGTATTAGGCCCATTGTTATTTCTTAAGAGGTTAAACATTTGTTTTTAAAAAAAAAATAACTCTTTAGGGCACCAGAACATAGATGTACACTGCAGAGATGGCACAGGTGCGTCTGCAACAGAAACCCTGGCAGTTTAACCACTTGCTGCTGTCAAAAGGAAACATGGCATCTAAGAAGGTTTGACAATGTTCGGCTCAATTCCCCTCCTCACCCAAGTACTCGATAGTAATAAGTTACCTTTTAACACCCCCATACACATTAGACTAAAGTTACATTAAAGCACTGATTTCAGTGGGGTTTAGTCGACTATACAATGTATTCGGGGCCTACGGACAGATGATGTCAGGGCAGGGAAGGATCTGGCATCCTGAATTTCAGAGGCTAATCCATTTGTTTTTCCTGTAGATAATCCTCGACTAGAGGAGTCTGGAGGCGACGCTCTCATACAAACCACAGGAAAGCTGGAATATTTGTGTGTATGGTAGAGTTGGGAGAGAAAGCCATCTGCCAAATGACCATTTAGGCAACACTTATCTCATATGTATGGAGTCGTTAGTATTACACTGACAGGCAGGGATAATACACGGCACTACAGTAGTACAGTGCATCACCTGAGCAATCAGAGGTTTGTATGTTGTATGATCACACTAATCAGTGTTGTTTAAAAAAAAGTTTAAAGTGAAAAAAATATCACAGTTTTATCAACAAGAAATATCAGTCACTATAGTGAAAACAGATTAACTGCGCAATGTTAGGTAAGTCACGTCCATAACAACAATAGCTATAAGTGGACCCCCCAACCTCAAAAGGAAAAAAAAATATATATATATATATATATATATATATATATATATATATATATATATAGAGAACTCATATCTCCTGACTCTGCAAGCCTGGACCAGATGATGTGGAGATGAATGAGGAAGAACAATGTCCAGGGGTACGTGCCCACGATCAGGAATAGCAGAGTTTTGGATGCAGCTCACCTGCGCTGCGTATAAAACACTACATTCCACATTACAAGCACAGTAGATGGGATTTATAGAAATCCCATGCCCACTGTGCTTCTATTTGACGTTGCATAAACTCACCGGTGGTGCGGGTTTACGAGCCACAGCATGTTAATTTCTGTTGTGGAGACACTAGTCTCCGCAAACAGAAATTTCCACAATAGAATGTATTAGATGTGGTAAATCCGCATTGTTCAATGAACACGTGCAGATTTAACTGCGTGATTGAATGCAGCGTATGAATGCATAATGCAGAAGAAGCAGTCAGGAACTTTCTGGTTACATGTAGCAGTACATAACTTTTGTTACAAGCCACAACAGTCCAGCAAACCATTATGGGAAGGCCCATCATCCCCTGTGTCACTACGGCCCCTGAGAGCTACTCTAAGCTCCCAGTTGATTTGTGAGGACCTCACTGGCTGAGGTCCATCGGTACAACTTCTTAGTAGTACTCTCTATGTCCATTCGATGACTGGCTTCCTCAGGGGCTGGGGTTATAATTAGTGTTGAGCATTCCGATACTGAAATATCGGGTATCGGCCGATATTCGCGGTATCGGAATTCCAATACTTAATTCCGATACTTTTACAATATCGTATACCGGAATCGGAAGTTCCCATAATGCAATGAGCCAGTTTCATTTTATTCAGCCAATGAGGATCCTAAGAAGTGTGGGCACATCCTGTTAGGCATGTAGGCATCTTAACTAATGGCATGGCTGTGATTGGCTGCTGAAATGATGTCATGATGCACTATAAAAGCCGCCGCCGCCATTTTGAGCTCACTCTGCTGTGAATTCAGTTAGGCATAGGACGCTGCTGTTCTGAGGGACAGTTTTA
Source organism: Phyllobates terribilis (assembly GCF_046119375.1). Taxonomy (NCBI): domain Eukaryota; kingdom Metazoa; phylum Chordata; class Amphibia; order Anura; family Dendrobatidae; genus Phyllobates; species Phyllobates terribilis. The sequence continues at coordinate 7,872,170 of NW_027362821.1, forward strand.
GCTACCTATTTGGTCTATTCTGCTTTACCCAAGCTACTTTATAAATCGCTGTGCCATGCAGCGCTAGTGCACAGTTCTCTGCGCTGTTCACGGCTGTCTGCAAGGTCTGTGTGTGTGAGTGCAGCTCACCCTGTAGTGTGTGCTTCAGCCACGTCTGGTTGTAGTGCACTCAGTGTGTGTCACTGCCTCATACATTGTCCTTTTTTGACAATTCATAATTTTTCCTGATATCTCCTATTAGTGTGGTGGTTCCATCCGTATTCAGCTAAATTGGTTCCAAACACACTATATAGGAGTAGTTAGAGGAGCCTTTCTGCAGCATTGCGCCCTGCAGCCCTAGCCAGATTAGTATTAGCCTATTTTTTGTAGCCTCATCTATTGCATTGTAGGTTACCTTCCTACATTGTAATAGCTACAAAAAGTTTGTGATACTATCGGTATTACATCTTTGGGCACATCCAGTGTCTTTTTGTGACAAAAAAAACTAAATAAAGTTCACCAAACACTCCACTTTACAGTTGTGTAGGCCACATTAGCTCATATTAAAGTCTAGTCCATACTTTATAAAATTAGTGTTTCTTATACATGTTAGCAGCTGTTCAGGAATAAGCATACTAAGGCCTTAGTACTTTTCTGCCTATCTTTATCAGACTACCAAGATGAAGTAGGCAGGGAGTGGTCGTGGTCGTGGAGTTTCTGCAGGGAGAGGACGTGAGGATTCTGTGCCTGCAGGGAGAGGACGTGGGGATTCTGTGCCTGCTGCGGGCACCAGTGACTCAGCATCCCCCAGTTTTACCAGGGAACAGTCCTTTATGCGCAGCTTTGTAGGAGCTAGCCGTACCCCACTACTGCGAGAGGACCAAATTGAAGCCGTTGTCGGATGGATGGCAGCTAACGCATCGACTTCAATTAGTTCCAGATCCTCTCAGGTCCAGAGCACTGAAGAGCACCCATCTGTCTCTTCACCACCTGCCAAATTGCCCAGGCAGTCAGAGAGCCCTGGACAGGAGCCATCTCTACTTCTGTTCTCTGAATCTCTTGGCTTGGAAAGAGGGGGCCAGCCAAGCAGAATTCGAGAATTTGAAGAAGAGGTAGTATGCAGTGATGCGCAACCATTTTGTCTCTCTGAATCTGAAGAGGCGGGTGGGCCAGTGCCTATGGTCAGCAGCACACCTCAGTATGCATCTGATGATGAGACTCAGGTGCCTCTTTCTGGTGCGTACTGTGCTGTCGAGACTACCCAGGAGAAGCAGTTGTTTGAAGAGGGTGGTGTAGATGATGAGGTCCTTGACCCATCATGGTGTGAGGGACAGGAAGGTGGTGGGAGCAGCTCTGAGGAAGAGATTCCCCAAACAGCCCAAAAAGGAGGGATAGGGAGGGGGCAGACTTGGTTGCCTGTAGCCTCCACTTAGGCACCCATTAGGAGCATGGCTCTTCCAAAATCCAAAGCGGACGCTCCCAAGACTTGCAGTGCCTGGTCCTTTTTTGACACAGTTGCAGATGACATTTGCTTTGTCAAATGCAAGCAGTGTAATCAGAAGGTGAAAAGAGGGAAAAGTGTCAGTAACCTCAATACCACAAATATGTGGAAACATGTGCGGACCAAGCACGTGGTGGAGTTACAAAAACACACTGAAGACCTAGGCCAACCTACAGTGCCACCTAACACCTCTTCAGCTCGTGTTGTAGCCTCTTCCTCCAGCTCACACACAGCTGGTTCGGCTTCCTCACAGGATCGCCATGGAAGAATCTCTGGCACTGTTGTACAGAGACACAGTGTAATTCCACCCACAGCACCACTTTCCCTGTCATCCTCACACTCCCAGGCCAGTCTACAGCCATCGTTAGCACAGGCATGGGAGAAAAGGCGCCCATACTCGGCAAACCACCCACGAGCACAGGCTCTGAATGCTGGCATTGCTAAACTACTGGCCCTTGAAATGCTATCATTCAGGCTGGTGGAGACTGACACCTTCCGTAACTTTATGGCATTGGCAGTCCCACAATACAACGTGCCCAGCCGCTTTTATTTCAGCAGGCAAGCCGTCCCTGCCCTGCAACATCATGTGGAGGGAAAAATTAAACATGCGCTACAAAACGCCGTCAGTAGCAAGGTCCACCTGACCACCGATGCGTGGACCAGTAAGCATGGACAGGGACGATACCTTTCCCTCACTGCCCATTGGGTAAATGTTGTGGAGCCGGGTACAGATCTTGAGAGTGGCGCTGTACGTGTTCTGCCAACTCCAAGGACTGCAGGAATCCAGTCTGTACACATTGACTCCTCCTCATACTCCAGTTCCTCTGAATCAGCGCTGCAGGAGCCGTCACGGTCTACCTCCACATCGACCCGTGAACGGTTACCTGTTATGATGACCGATATGAGCACAGCCGTGGCCAAACGTCAACAGGCCGTATTAAAATTAATTTCTTTGGGGAATCGAAGCCACACAGCACAGGAGCTCTGGAATGCCATCAAGCAGTAGAGCGACGTGTGGTTTGTGCCAGCGAATCTCCAGCCAGGCATGGTAGTGTGTGACAATGGCCGAAATCTGGTGGCAGCTCTGGGCCTAGGCAACTTCACTCACATCCCATGTCTGGCACATGTGCTCAACTTGGTTGTGCAGAGTTTTTTGAGGGACTATCCGGATCTTGATGCACTGCTTCACAAGGTCCGCATAGAGTGCGCTCACTTGCGGCGTTCCAGCAACGCAAGATCAGGCATTGCAGCTCTGCAGCGCCGATTACGTCTTACGGAACATCGCATCATATGTGACCTACCCACCAGGTGGAATTCAACGTTACATATGTTGGAGAGGTTGTGTGAGCAGCAGGCAGCAGTAATGGAGTACCAGCTGCAGCAGGCGCAAAAAAGTCGCAGTGCGCGCCGTTCACACTTCACCACCACTGAGTGGGCCTCTTTGAAGGACATTTGCCACGTTTTGCATGCCTTCGATTATTCCAAAAGGATGGCGAGTGCAGATGATGCACTAGTCAGCATGACTATCCCCCTTATCTGCCTGCTTGAAAAAACACTGCAAGCACTAAGGGACAAGGTTTTGGAAGAGGTGGAGGATGAGGAGTCACAAATGTCATCTGATTCTCTACAGTCTGCGCAACGTGGTTCCTCACAAAGACCTAGGCAGGGGACACTTTGTGAGGAGGATGAGGAGGAGTCAATGGATGAGGAAGACATCTGTCCAGAGGAGGGAGGTACACAATGCTCTAGTAGTCAGTATCTAGAGCGAGGGTGGGGTGATGCAGAGCAGGCAGAGATCACGCCTCAAGCAGGGGACAGCGTTTCTTGGCCAGTTGGCAGTCTGCAGCACATGGTTGATTTCATGCTGCAGTGCCTGAGAAATGACCGCCGCATCGCCCACATTCTCAACACGGCTGATTATTGGGTGTCCACCCTCCTAGATCCTCGCTACCGGGACAACTTACAAAGCCTCATAACACCATTGAACCGGGAGCGTAAAATGCGGGAGTACCAAGACGCACTGGTGCATTCCATCATGTTCTCCATTCCAACCGAGAGCAGTGCTGCTAGTGCTTTACAAAGCAGCTCAGTGCTTCGAGGCAGTGGAGGAAGCTCTGCACAAAGAGGGAGCAGAAGCAGAGCCTCAGCACAAGGCAAGACCAGTATGGCCCAAATGTGGCAAAGTTTTGTGTCCCCACCGCCACAAATGTCTACACCATCACAGACGGCTCCAGTCAGCAGGAGGCAACGTTTTCGTCAGATGGTGACAGACTACATGTCTTGCCCTCTCAGTGTACTCCCAGACGGCTCTTCTCCCTTCAAGTTTTGGGTCTGTAAGCTGGATACATGGCCAGAGCTTAGTCAGTATGCATTGGAGGTGCTAGCTTGCCCTGCTGCTAGTGTATTATCAGAACGCGTCTTTAGTGCCGCAGGTGGTGTACTAACAGACCGTCGCATGCGACTATCCTCCGATAACGTTGACCGGCTTACTTTTCTCAAAATGAACAAGGCCTGGATCTCTCATGAATTTGCCAGTCCTCTTCCAGAATAAGTAATTGGTTGGCAACAGTATCCAGGTCTCCTGTTGTGTTCATGTTTCTACCACCTGAACTGTAATCCCTGAGCTCCAACACCGCCAGTTGGCGCTCAGAAGTGCCGTCTGCACAGTCAACACTTGCTGCCGGGTTATTGGGGCTCAGTAACGTCAGCTGTACCCCTGCTGTGCGGACGTCAATTTCTCCTGCTCTGTCCTCATTCACACTACTACAAATTTTAAAGTTGCTCCAATTACACCTCTGGCTCCTCTGTTTTTAGTATTTACCCTGGGCTCCAATACCGCTACTTGCTGCTCAGAAGTGCCGTCTGCACAGTCAACGCTTGCTCCAGTGTTATTGGGGTTCAGTAACGTCAGCTGATCCCCAGCTGTGTGTCCGGCAAATTCTCCTGCTTTGTCCACATCCACTGTACTACTGATTTAAAAGTTGCTCCAATTACGCCTCTGGCTCCACTCTGTTTTTATTATTTACCCTGGGTTCCAGCTGTTTCCCAGCAGTGTCTTTGGCACGGGTACTCCCTCCTGCCCAGCCTGGTTCCAGCACGCCAGCTGTTTCCGGGTAGTGTCAACGTCACTTTGCCTCCAATGCATTGTCCTGTCGTGTTGCGGTCGGGTTAGCCGACTCTATGGTGCCTGCAGTTTAGGTGACTCCTATGTGGGCTGCGGGATCTGGCAATGAAGGCTGGTTCCATAGTGCCAATAGGACAAGCACCCCCTGTAGGACTGTGGGTTTTGGTAACTGCGGCCGGCTTGCGGCCTTGAAACTTTTTTTTTACATGGGTACCTTCTGCTACCCCTCCGGGTTCCAGTACCGTCAGCTGGTTCTTGGCAGTGCCTTTGGCTTAGGTGCCTCCTTCTCGGTATCCAAGTTCCACCAACGTCTGCTGGTCCTTGGTACTGCTTTCTGGCACAGGTACCTCCTGCTTAGTAACCGAGTTCCAGTACCGTCAGCTGGTCTTCGGTAGTTCCATTGGCTCTTGTACCTTCTGCTACCCATCCGGGTTCCAGTACCGTCAGCTGGTCCTCGTTAGTTCCATTTGCTCTTGTACCTTCTACTACCCATCCGGGTTCCAGTACCGTCAGCTGGTTCTCGGCAGTGCCTTTGGCTTAGGTGCCTCCTTCTCGGTATCCAAGTTCCACCAACGTCTGCTGGCCCTTGGTAGTGCTTTCTGGCACAGGTACCTCCTGCTTAGTAACTGAATTCCAGTACCGTCAGCTGGTCCTCGGTAGCTGTACCTTCTGCTACATTTCCAAGTTCAAGCTTTTTGAAATGGTTCTTGGTAATCACTCTGGATCTCCCTTACGAGGACCCTGAAGATGAGGACCCTGAAGACCACCCCGAAGAAGACGAGGACCCCGAAGACGAGGACCCTGAAAACGAGGACCCCGAAGACGAGGACCTTGAAGACCAACCCGAAGAAGACGAGGACCCTGAAGACGAGGACCCTGAAGACGAGGACCCTGAAGACGAGGACCCTGAAGACGAGGACCCTGAAGACGAGGACCCTGAAGACGAGGACCCTGAAGACGAGGACCCTGAAGACGAGGACCCTGAAGACCAACCCGAAGAAGACAAGGACCCCGAAGACGACAACCCTGAAGACGAGGATCCTGAAGACGACCCCGAAGAAGACGAGGACCCCGAAGACGACAACCCTGAAGACGAGGATCCTGAAGACGACCCCGAAGAAGACGAGGACCCCGAAGACGACAACCCTGAACACGAGGACCCTGAAGACCAACCCGAAGAAGACGACCCTGAAGACGAGGATCCCGAAGACGACGACCCTGAAGACCACCCCGAAGAAGACCAAGAAGATGACCCTGAAGAAGTTGACCAAGAGGATAAAGAAGAAGAAGACAACCACCAAGATACAGAAGAACAAGAGACAGAAAACCAAGAAGCAGAAGTACAAGAAGCTGCAGAACAAAAAGCAGAAGAACATTAAGCATAAGACAAAAAATCAGAACAAAAGATAATATCTAAATTATAAGCAGAAGATGACTAAGCAGTGTATGGGGGTGAGTCCGTTCCTCCTCGTGGTGCCCCTGGAAAAGACCTGCTGCTGCAGGCCAAACTGAACGCAGACAAATCCTGTTGTAAATCTTTTGTGACACGCAGAACGAAAGGTGTAATGTTCAAACTTTTATAGATAACAACTACAGGAATGCCTGTCACAAATAAGAATATGATGAAGATGAAGAAGTAGAATATGAAGAAGATTAATAGTTGAATAAGAAGAATATGAAGAATGTAAAAAAAAAGAATAATAAAAAGAAGGTGAAGAAGAAGAAGATGAAGAAGGTGAAGAAGAAGAAGATGAAAAAGATGCTGATGCTGAGGATGATGAAGGAGAGAGTGTTGGAGAACTAAAAAAGAAGGTGAAGAGCATGGAAGTAATGAAACATAAATATCTGACAAAATATAAAAATACTTAACATAGTCAATATTTCGTAACTCAGAACGTCTTAAAAAATATATTAATTCCTGCTATTCCATTTGATTGGGCTAAACCTCCATGCCTTTATTGTCTCCCCCACCTCCCCCAATACATTCTACATTATTCTTAGTTGTTTTCCTTCATGTAGAATTAACCTACAAGGAAAGAAAGGGTTTATTTTCATTCCGATATTTCTGTCCCATTGACTTGCATTGGTTTCCGGTATCGGAATCGGCGATATCCGATACTTTTTGGGTATCGGTCCGATCCAATCCGATCCGATATTTCCCGATATCGGAAGGTATCGCTCAACACTAGTTATAATGCAATAAAAAATGGAGTCACTTACCTTTTAAAGCCTTTGCTTTAGCACCATAGGTCCAATAGGTACCAATAAATTGGCCACTTCTATGTCCAAAATCTTAACAGCTTCTTGCTCTTTCTTCCTGCAGTCATAGTGGAGATATGGCGAAATTTTAAATTGATCTACCACTTTTAAAGATAAATCATGTTTTAATGCTTTTAATCCTTTATTTAGGGTTTATTTACCCCTACAGTAATTTGGTAATACGCAAATATCTCATAGGTCCTGGGTTTATTAGCATCTGCACCAAGAATGGGGCTAAGTAAGTATTTATTAATTAGCCGTGGGGTAGATAGTACCATATTGTGTATGTAGGAGGCAGTACTGTGGGAAAATTTTACTGTGTGTGGGGAGGTGGCAGTACTGTGGGAACATTACACTGTTAGTGGGGGATGGCAGTCCTCAGGAAACATTATAATGTGCATGGAAGGATGGTGGTATTGTGGGAACATTAAACTTTGTGCTAGGGGAATGCTAGTACTGTGGGAACATTATACTGTGTGTGGTGGGAATGGTGGTACAGTGGGAATATTATAATGTGTGTGAGGGATGGTTGTACAGTGGAAACATTATACTGTGTGTGGGGCGGATGGTGGAACTATGGAAATATTATCTTTTGTATGAGAGATGGCAGTACTGTAGGAACATTATACTGTGTGAGGGGCATCATACATACTGCATAAGGAGTGTAAGATTGTGCGCCATAAAAAGAGAAAATCCTCAGTGTTGTGCAGCATTTGTATAAGAAGATTGCCATCTGTCGTCCAAGCGGAACCCTCCAGAACCAATGGGAAGAGGTCGAGTTTCAGGAAGGAGTCTAGATGGTTCACCGGGTAAGGTGACTTTGATGACACAGTTTCTTGACATAAAAGGCCAGCTCCCCAAAATGGGAGCAGATTTGTTGCCAAGCAAAGAATCGAGCACGATATGTGCAGGGGAATCTGAAGCCGAGGAACCAGGCCGTGGTAAAACCCAAGGCAGCGCGTTGTGGTGCGCCGGGAAGCAGAACCCGGCCGGTGCCAGATGAGTCCCAGAATCCAGTCTATGCTAGCTAAAGCCCAAGAACCAGACCTGCGCCGGTCAAGAGCCGAAGTCATAGCTACGCCAGTCAAGGCCAGAGAACTAGACCCCAGTACTTCGGGTATGAGAAATGCCCACAGTTGGATAAGCACCGAAGATCCGCGAGGAGATTCCTCTCGGGAGTATACGGCTACAGTTAAGAGTGGGAGGCGCAAGTGAGCCAGGCTGCTGCTTCTAGCACTGACGTATGCTACAGGGGTTGGTCCAGGCTACTACAACAAGCAGGGCAAGGCTGGTTGAAGTGATGGCGGCCCAGCGAGCCTTGATAAACTTTGTCAGGAGGACTTGCATCCTACGGGGAAGAACCGGAAACCCCCGCTAGGGAAAATATTATATACAGTGGGTACAGAAAGTATTCAGACCCCTTTAAATTTTTCACTCTTTGTTTCATTGCAGCTATTTGGTAAATTCTAAAAAAGTTTATTTTTTTTCTGATTAAAGTACACTCTTCATCCCATCTTGACTGAAAAAAAAAAAAAAAGTAGAAATTTTTGCAAATTTATTAAAAAAGAAAAACTGAAATATGACATGGTCATAAGTATTCAGACCCTTTGCTCAGACAATCATATTTAAGTCACATGCTGTCCATTTCCTTGTGATCCTCCTTGAGATGGTTCTACACCTTCATTGGAGTCCAGCAGTGTTTAATTAAACTGACAGGACTTGATTTGGAAAGGCACACACCTGTCTATATAAGACCTCACAGTGCATGTCAGACCAAATGAGAATCATAAGCTCAAAGGAACTGCCCAAGGAGCTCAGAGACAGAATTGTGGCAAGGCACAGACCTGGCCAAGGTTACAAAAGAATTTATGCAATACTCAAGGTTCCTAAGAAAACAGTGGCCTCCATATTCCTTAAATGGAAGAAGTTTGGGACCACCAGAAGTCTTCCTAGACCTTGCCATCCAGCCAAACTGAGCCTTGGTGAGAGAGGTAAAGAAGAAACCCAAGATCACTGTGCTGAGTTTCAGGGATGCAGTAGGGAGATGGGAAAAAGTTCCACAAAGTCTATCAATGCAGCCCTCCACCAGTAGGGCCTTTATGGCAGAGTGGCCCGACGGATCCTCTCCTCAGTGTAAGACATATGAAAGCCCGCATAGAGTTTGCTCAAAAACACATGAAGGACTCCCAGACTATGAGAAATAAGATTCTCTGGTCTGAGACGAAGATAGAACTTTTTGGTGATAATTCTAAGAGGTATGTGTGGAGAAAACCAGGCACTGCTCATCACCTGCCCAATACAATCCCAACAGTGAAACATGGTGGTGGCAGCATCATGCTATGGGGGTGTTTTTCAGCTGCAGGGGCAGGATAGCTGGTTGCAATTGAAGGAAACATGAATGCGGCCAAATACAGAGATATTCTGGATGAAAACCTCTTCCAGAGTGCTCTGGACCTCAGACTTGGCCGAAGGTTCACTTTCCAACAAGACAATGACCCTAAGCACACAGCTAAAACAACAAAGCAGTGGCTTCAGAACAACTCTGCGACCATTCTTGACTGGCCCAGCCAGAGCCCTGACCTAAACCCAATCGAGCATCTCTGGAGAGACCTGAAAATGGATGTCCACCAACGTTCACCATCCAACCTGACGGAACTGGAGAGGATCTGTAAGGAAGAATGGCCGAGGATCCCCAAATCCAGGTGTGAAAAACTTGTTGCATCAATCCCAAGAAGAGTCATGGCTGTACTAGCTCAAAAGGGTGCTTCTACTCAATACTGAGCAAAGGGTCTGAATACTTATGACCATGTGATATTTCAGTTTTTCTTTTTTAATAAATTTGCAAAAATTTCTACATTTCTGTCTTTTTTTCAGTCAAGATGGGGTGCAGAGTGTACTTTAATGAGAAAAAATGAACTTTTTAGAATTTACCAAATGGCTGCAATAAAACAAAGAAAGAAAAATTTAAAGGGGTCTGAATACTTTCCATACCCAGTGTGTGTGTGTAAATTATATATATATTTGTCGGGACCATCACCCTAGTCAATAGCTAAAGTAACATACGGTCAGAGGCTGCGATTACAGTTAGAGTGAGCCGGAGAATTCATTGTATATCTGATATTCTAGATTTCACCTTGTAATCTCCCTGTTCTGCATTATTCACTGTTGCTATAGTTATCACAATTCCCCCATATCAGGGACATAAATAATTATATTTGTTACTCCCACATTGTGTATGTCTGTGCGTTGTATCCAGTCACCTGATTACAGGGCATAATGGGGGCATTACACTGTGTGGGGGCATCATACATCCTGCATAAGGGGCATAATGGGGGCATTACACTGTGTGGGGGCATCATACATCCTGCATAAGGGGCATAATGGGGGCATTACACTGTGTGGGGGCATCATACATCCTGCATAAGGGGCATAATGGGGGCATTACACTGTGGGGGGGGGCATCATACATCCTGCATAAGGGGCATAACGGGGGCATTACACTGTGTGGGGGCATCATACATCCTGCATAAGGGGCATAATGGGGGCATTACACTGTGTGGGGGCATCATACATCCTGCATAAGGGGCATAATGGGGGCATTACACTGTGGGGGGCATCATACATCCTGTATAAGGGGCATAATGGGGGCATTACACTGTATGGGGGCATCATACATCCTGCATAAGGGGCATAACGGGGGCATTACACTGTGTGGGGGCATCATACATCCTGCATAAGGGGCATAATGGGGGCATTACACTGTGTGGGGGCATCATACATACTGCATAAGGGGCATAATGGGGGCATTACACTGTGTGGGGGCATCATACATCCTGCATAAGGGGCATAACGGGCGCATTACACTGTGTGGGGGCATCATACATCCTGCATAAGGGGCATAATGGGGGCATTACACTGTGTGGGGGCATCATAAATTCTGCATAAGGGGCATAATGGGGGCATTACACTGTGTGGGGGCATCATACATCCTGCATAAGGGTCATAATGGGGGCATTACACTGTGTGGGGGCATCATACATCCTGCATAAGGGGCATAATGGGGGCATTACACTGTGTGGGGGGGGTGTAAGGTGCCCCAGCGAGGTAGTCGTGGACGAGCTGTAGCCCCCTCTCGCTATGGCACCCTACAGACAATACGTGTCCTCTCTCTGAAGTGTGGCTGTGTATGTAGTGCTCTTCACTTACTTCACGCCATCCGATCGCGGCTGTCTCCAGGCAATTTTCTTCTGGGACCAGGGCAGCAATAATTTCAGAGGACACGAGGTTCTTAACCAGAACTTGGACTTTACTTGGGGAAGAGGAATATTTACAGTATTTACAGTCAGATATAATGGATAAGGCCCGACAGGTAATCATCTCCCTCACAGGCGCCGTTAACTGCTTCAGCCCTGGTTCCCTCTTTAAGCAGAGCATCTCTGTGGCTATAATTCCTGGCCCTAGAGACTCCTCTGTATTAACAGTGAACGGATCCGATATCTCTCCCCCACGTCTTGGCTTGGAGTACTGTTTAGCTTCCTCTGCTGCCTGCAGACCAGAAGTGCCCCGTGTCCTCACTACGCTTTGGTGAGTTTCTACGGCGAGCGAACAGGACTCGTGCTCTTGCGTGGGGAGAACTGCGCACTGGGATCTCACTGTCTGAGGGTTCGGAGCTCCCGTCTACCCTAGCAGCCACTATAGTAAGGCTGTCTCATCAGGTCGCAATCCCTTCTTGTACTACTCTATCACTTCCTGATTCAGGAAATTAAAACAGAGACTTTCCTAATATGCCCACCCTCAGTGAGCTGTCATCACAGAACCTTAACCCATCACTGTCTATAGCTCGGCTAGCAGACTCATCCTGACATCTGCACCCCGAACAGTGGCATCTTGTGGCTGTTTTCAGGTACTACAGCCCAGAAGGAACTATACCAGGAACAAGCTCTATATCTCTCTAGGCTTGATAAGGGCACTAAGTTCCCCCTCTGCTCTACCAACCGGACCACTAAAGCTAACCCCCTTAGCTTGGCCTACCACAGTTGGGGAGGTCTGTCTTCAGGAACTCTTCCTTTTACTCTCTCAGTCTCAAGGGAAGGCTACGCCCTTCCCCACTATTACAGGGGCATCATACATCCTGCATAAGGGTCATAATGGGGGCATTACACTGTGTGGGGGCATCATACATCCTGCATAAGGGGCATAATGGGGGCATTACACTGTGTGGGGCATCATATATCCTGCATAAGGGGCATAATGGGGGCATTACACTGTGTGGGGGCATCATACATACTGCATAAGGGGCATAATGGGGGCATTACACTGTGGGGCAGTAAAGGGGTCCTGTACTATGAGAACAATACGTTTCCTCCCTTCCTGTCTCCATACTTGGGTCGTATGTATCTATTACAGGAAACAGAACAAAAACCTTATGATTCTTATAAAGGGGCAACACAAGACCCCAAAAGAGTCTCGGCGCTGAAGGGGTTAATGCCCCCTGCGCCCAGTAATGGGGGTCTCCACATACCTCCACCTGCAGAGCCGCCACCACATATATGAATTGAGGTCACAGGAGGGAAGGAGTCAGGGGTCACATGATCAGGGGCCTCAGTGGATGCAGGACTCTGCTGTGCTGGTTGTCATGGTGCTGGATGAGCTGAAGTTTATGTGTGGGGTCAGGAGGGGTTTACAGTGTGGATGTAGCAGAGCCGTGTGTGTAAGAGGTGTAAGGAGCAGAGCCGTGTGTGTACGAGGTGTACGGAGCAGAGCCGCGTGTGTACGAGGTGTACGGAGCAGAGCCGTGTGTACGAGGTGTACGGAGCAGAGCCGCGTGTGTACGAGGTGTACGGAGCAGAGCCGTGTGTGTACGAGGTGTACGGAGCAGAGCCGCGTGTGTACGAGGTGTACGGAGCAGAGCCGTGTGTGTCCGAGGTGTACGGAGCAGAGCCGCGTGTGTACGAGGTGTACGGAGCGGAGCCGCGTGTGTACGAGGTGTACGGAGCGGAGCTGTGTGTACGAGGTGTACGGAGCAGAGCCGTGTGTGTACGAGGTGTACGGAGCAGAGCCGTGTGTGTACGAGGTGTACGGAGCAGAGCCGCGTGTGTACGAGCTGTACGAAGCAGAGCCGCACGTGTACGAGGCGTACGGAGCGGAGCCACGCGTGTACGAGGCGTACGGAGCGGAGCCGCGCGTGTACGAGGCGTACGGAGCGGAGCCGCGCGTGTACGAGGCGTGCGGAGCGGAGCCACGCGTGTACGAGGCGTGCGGAGCGGAGCCGCGCGTGTACGAGGCGTGCGGAGCGGAGCCGCGCGTGTACGAGGCGTACGGAGCGGAGCCGCGCGTGTACGAGGCGTACGGAGCGGTGCCGCGCGTGTACGAGGCGTACGGAGCGGAGCCGCGCGTGTACGAGGCGTACGGAGCGGAGCCGCGCGTGTACCAGGCGTACGGAGCGGAGCCGCGCGTGTACGAGGCGTACGGAGCGGAGCCGCGCGTGTACGAGGCGTACGGAGCGGAGCCGCGCGTGTACGAGGTCGTACGGAGCGGAGCCGCGCGTGTACGAGGTCGTACGGAGCGGAGCCGCGCGTGTACGAGGCGTACGGAGCGGAGCCGCGCGTGTACGAGGCGTACGGAGCGGAGCCGCGTGTACGAGGCGTACGGAGCGGAGCCGCGCGTGTACGAGGCGTACGGAGCGGAGCCGCGCGTGTACGAGGCGTACGGAGCGGAGCCGCGCGTGTACGAGGCGTACGGAGCGGAGCCGCGCGTGTACGAGGCGTACGGAGCGGAGCCGCGCGTGTACGAGGCGTACGGAGCGGAGCCGCGCGTGTACGAGGCGTACGGAGCGGAGCCGCGCGTGTACGAGGCGTACGGAGCGGAGCCGCGCGTGTACGAGGCGTACGGAGCGGAGCCGCGCGTTCGAGGCGTACGGGGCGGAGTCGCGCGTGTACGAGGTGTACGGAGCGGAGCCTTGTGTGTACGGAGCCGTGTGTGTACGGAGCCATGTGTGTACGGAGCCGTGTGTGTACAGTGCCGTGTGTGTACAGAGCCGTGTGTACGCTGTATACAGCTGTATACTCCCCAAGTTCGGTTGCAGACACCGCGGCTCTTTATCAGACTGTAGAAGAACTGACACTGGATACTCGGTAAAACTGCGCTCGGACGTCGCCTGTTTCTCGCACAGATATTGATAACATAAGATGGAGTCAGACGAACCCTCCTACAAAACCTGAAAACAAAGTCATTACTACAGGACTGGATGAGAAAGGAATTTATTCTACAAGAAACGCTGGGGCCACGAATGAGAGAATCCGGGCCCCGTGGCTGGATACTCCGGACCCCCGGCGTGTTAGGAGCAGACGGGGTCTTTGTCCCTGGAGCTTCTCTGCTCGGTATAATGAGACTCTGATCTTGTTCTTATAAAGAGGGTTGGAGTAAAATAGAAGCTGCCTGAATATGAGGACCTTGTCTGATCTCTATGTCCTTGTGTACAGAGCTATGGAGATAGCGCTATTCTCTGTATAATAGATGTGATGTCGCTGGAGCCCTAATATTCCTGTACAGGGGTCTCTGTAGAGATAATCTTACCCCAGCATTATAGATCGGGAGAAGGGAAAAGGGATTGGGGACATTTTATTGTAATTTCCCTGTAATAAAAACTGTAATAAAATATAACGGATTAATAAAAAGTGTTTAGTTTTCCCACCATTTTGTCTGTAGGAGGTAAAGAGCCGAGGCTGAAGATGCTTTATCTACAAAAGGCCCCACTATCAGTATTTGGTCAGTATTTTTTCTCAGGAGTGGGTGACAAATGCAGAATTGGTGACTTGTTTCTATTATACCTTTTCTCTGATTGTTCCTCACCTGGTTTTGGCTCCCACTCCTGAGAAAAAATACTGACCGAATACTGATAGTGGGGCCGTGGCCAAAGAGGGAGGATTGGAAACTCCGAATGTCCTTGTCTATTTGGGGATTAGGAGTTAGGAAAAGGGGCAGGAGAACATTTTGGGTTTTGTTTTGGGGGCAAGAGATGCAATATTTGTCCATATAGTGTAAATATATGAATACAGTTCGGTCCAGAAATATTTGGACAGTGAATCTTTGTGATTTCAGCTCTGCAGGCCACTAATTTGGATTTTAAAATGAAACAACTGAGATGTAATTGAAGCGGAGACTTTCAGGTTTAATTAAAAGGATTAAACAAAAATCTCCTGTGAAACGTTTAGGAATTACAAACATTTTTCTACGAAGCCTCCTCATTTCAGGGGCTGAAAAGTAATTGGAGAAATTAACTTTACCATAAATAAAATGCTCATTAATACTTTGTAGAGAATCCTTTGCAGCTGTGACGGCCTGAAGTCTGGAAGCCATGGACGTCACTAAACGCTGGGTTTCCTCCTTTGTGAGGCTTTGCCGCCTTTACTGCAGTGACTTCAGTTGTTGGTTGTTTGTGGGTCTTTCTCCCTTATGTTTTGTCTTCAGCCTGTGAAATGCAGCTCGATGGGGTCGAGATCTGGTTACTGACGTGACCATTGCGCCATCACAGAATATTTCACTGCTTTACAGTAAAAAACTCCAGAGTTGCTTTCGCACTATGTTTTGGGTCATTGTCCATCTGTATTGTGAAGAACTGATCATGTGACTGCTGTCCATGTGATCTTCTCTGCCCAGCCACATGACCGTGACTATAATGATGTGATCGTACATCACTTCCCATTCTGCCACCACATTATTCATTATCATGTGTTTTTTTTTATGTGCCGAATCCGTCAGCACCTCCAGTATTGGCGCGTCAGCGGTGAGATGACTGCTTCCTCTCACGTGTTGGTCGCATCACATGAAAACAGCACCATCAATCATGCACACAGGCACCTTGTTTTCAGTGGGCGGGCCATCTGAAGATAGTGTCTGAAGTCACTACCGCTTCTTGGATGATGTTCCATTCATTTTGTATGTGCAGGAATCCACATGCGTTACAACTTTTTGATTGGGTCCTACATGTAAATAGCCTGGTTGTTCAGTCCACCATCTCCCCATGACGAAGCCAGGTGCAATACGTGCGTCGGGTGTGTTTTTCCCTTTTGACTGGTGAGGTTACTTTATGCTACTGTGCATTTCTTACACTTTAATATTAATATAATATAATGATGGTCTGTTTCAATTCAATGAGAGCTCTTTTCCGCATTATGGGTTCACAGCAACAGTTTCCAAATACAAATGCCACACCTGGAATCAGCTCCAAACCTTTTACCTGCTTAATTGATGATGGATTAATGAGGGAAGAGCCCATGCAGTCAATGAAAGAGCTTTTGAGATAATTGTCCAATTACTTTGGTCCCATGAAAAAGATACTGCTCCATATTAAAGAGCTGTAATTCCTAAACCCTTCAATTAGGATGTGAATACCCTCAAATTAAGGCTATGGCCCCACTATCAGTTTTTGGTCAGTATTCGGTCAGTATTTTTTCTCAGGAATGGGAGCCAAAACCAGGTCACATGACCGTGAATCGCTGATGGGCTGGCATGACAACCTGGGGTCTGCAGGAGACCCCTGCGGTTGTCATTGCCAGGATGCTATGAACGCCGCCTAGCGGTCGGCGCTCATAGCCAGTGAGCATTTCTGCTACACACAGGTCATCTGATGATCGCAGCTTCTACTCTCCCATAGAGACTATTGAAGGAAGTGAAAAGTAAAAAAAAAATGCTTTTAAAAATATTTAAAAAATATAAAAGTTTAAATCCCCCCCTTTCACCACATTCAAAATAGAATAACAAAAAAAATAAAATATACAGATATTTGGTGTCGCTGCATTTAGAATTATCCAATCTATCAATATATGGGCAGCTGACCAGTGCTCAACGGCCAGTGGCGGCTGCCCCATAGTTAGCCCGGCTCCCGAAGTAACAAAGAGGGGTGGAAAGGTAGGGTAGCATGGTGGCTCAGTGGTTAGCACTGCAGTCCTGCAGCCCTGCAGCTCTGGGGTCCTGGGTTCAAATCCCACCAAGGATAACATCTGCAAGGAGTTTGTATGTTCTCCCCGTGTTTGTGTGGGTTTCCTCCGGGTTCTCCAGTTTCCTCCCACACTCCAAAAACATACTTTAAAATAAGTAGAGGGGAGAGAGCACAGATTGTAAGTGCAGTATCAAGACTCAAATATATATTAAATAAGTGCTGGTTGCACTCACCTTTATGATGTCATAATAAACTTGTCAATAATTCCAAAATAACCATAAGAAAGAAAAATGAGCTGCACTCACCAGTCCTTAAAAGCAGAATCTTTATTTCCTGAGGATAAAAAGTCCGGCAAGCAGGGAGAGCGGGGAAGAAAAAAGCCAACAACAGCTGTTTCACGTGAAGACGCTTCTACAGGTCTGTGTTACAAACCTTTTAGTAGCCATTTGTGCATGATGGGAGGATGACTTATAGCGTTTTGATAAAAGACTATCTCGTGTAAATTTTTGTGCTTTCTCAAGTGCGGTATTTAGTTCATGTCTAGGATAACCACGAGCAAGAAAGTTGTTTTTCAACTCAGAAGCCTGATCAAGAAAGGTTTGGTCAGAAGTATTCAATTTACGCAGACGGAGAAATTGGCTGTATGGAACCACAGATTTAGTCTGCACTGGATGAGCACTATTATAATGTAACAAAGTATTACCAGCTGAAGGTTTTTTAAATAATTATGTGTGAATGGTATTATTTTCAATTGAAATGGAAACATCCAGAAAATCAAGAAAAAGTCCTCCAAAATTCGCAGTAAAATTCATATTAGCTGTATTTGTGGTGTTCAAAAACTGAACAAAAGCCGTAAAATCTTCTGCGGTACCCGACCAAGCGATGAAAATATCATCAATATATCTTAAAAAAGATCTAATACACTTAACAAACGGATTTTTGCAGGAAATAATAAATTGCGTTTCACAAAAAGATAAAAAAAATATTAGCATAGACACACGCTGCGGGTGTGCCCATCGCAGTCCCGATATTCTGGCGGTACCATTGGTTCTGGGACTGAAAACAGTTATTTGAGAGCACAAAATCAAGGCTTTCTAAAATAAAGGAGGAAAATTACTCACTTTTATTAGACTGCATCAGGAATTTTTTTACTGCCTCCAACCCTAGTGCTTTGGGGATGCGAGTGTATAAACTGGTAACATCTATAGAACATAGAGAAAAATCAGGTTGCCAGTTAACCTCCTTTAGAGCAGAGGTCCCCAACCGCCGGTCCGCGGACCAGGACCGGGCCGTTGGGGTTTTTCAGCCGGTCCGCGGCACCACCACAGACAATCACTAAACATTGACAGTGTGCTCTGGTCTGCGGTGGTTCAGAGCACACTGTGTGGGGTGGATGCTGCCCGCTGTTCTAGACTCCCGCAGGGTAGACCTGTAGAGGACCTGTGATGACATCAAGGTACATAATTGTGATGTCACCACAGGTCCTGAAGCAGGATGAAGCAGGGGCGGAACTACCGCCCGTGCAGCCGGTTCATTGAACGGGGGCCCCGAGGGAGAGGGGGCCCCTCCAGCCTCCAGCAGGGCCGCCATCAGGGCATGACTGCCCTGACTCCAGTATGGGGCCCGGCCGGTAGGAGCCCCCTCGGAGCCCCCCTCTTGTGCGTCTCTCTCCTCATGGGGCCCCCGGCCCCATGCAAAGCGCCGGGTCCAGGACATCTCATAATTCCTCTGACTTCCGGTCATGTGACGGCGCCGTCACATGACCGGAAGGCAGGAGAACCTGGTGTCAGCGATTTGGACGAGCGCCAGGATTCTGCAGGGATCGCATGGGGGTAAGTATAACAAGTTTTATTTTTTTTTAAATACAATTAACTAGGAGTGGGGGGAATGGGAGATGCACACGGGGGGAGGGGAGAGATGAGAGATGCACATGGGGGAGGGGAGAGATGAGAGATCCACATGGGGGAGGGGAGAGATCCACATGGGGGGGAGGGGAGAGATGAGAGATGCACATGGGGGGGAGGGGAGAGATGAGAGATGCACATGGGGGGCAAGGGAGAGATGCACGGGGGGGTGAGAGATGCAAGGGGGGGTGAGAGATGCACGGGGGGGTGAGAGATGCACGGAGGGGATGAGAGATGCACGGGGGGGTGAGAGATGCACGGAGGGGATGAGAGATGCACGGGGGGGTGAGAGATGCACGGGGGGATGAGAGATGCACGGGGGGATGAGAGATGCACGGGGGGGATGAGAGATGCACGGGGGGGATGAGAGATGCATGGAGGGGATGAGAGATGCACGAGGGGTGGATGAGAGATGCACGGGGGGTGAGAGATGCACGGAGGGGATGAGAGATGCACGGGGGGTGGATGAGAGATGCACGGGGGGGTGAGAGATGCACGGAGGGGGATGAGAGATGCACGGAGGGGGATGATAGATGCACGGGGGGTGAGCTGCACATGGGGGGGTGAGAGATGCACATGGGAGGGTTATGTTTACATAACTTTGTTGCCTTATAAAGAGCGGGGGGGGGCCCCCAAAAATGTCTTGCACAGGGGCCCACTACAGTCTGTGTCCGCCCCTGGGATGAAGTAAATGCAGCTGAACAGCAGCTGTCAGGACAGCTGCCCTGTCCTGCTGCAGGGCGTGATGGGGCCTCAGTGATGCGGCTCCTGGCACAGCACATTATGTGGAGCTCCTGGCATAGCTCCTGGCGGGGACCTGGTCTACACTATATGATAAGTATGCACTAAACTCCAAATCCCTCCATTACCCCGCCCCCATATGACCAAAGCCCCGCCCACCCTACCCCCTCCTTGCTGGGCCATGGAAAAATGATCTTGCTTCAAGCCGGTCCCTGGTGCAAAAAAGGTTGGGGACCACTGCTTTAGAGCAACCAGAAAACTATCAGTGTCCTTTATGAATGAAGGTATTTTTTGTAGAAACGGTTTTAAAAGCCAATCTATATATCTCGAGAGAGGCTCCAAAAGGGAGCCCACCCCGGAGACAATAGGGCAGCCTGGGGGGATTTTGGTACACTTATGGATTTTAGGTATAGTATACCAATAAGGCCTCAATGGGAATTCTGGCAGAAGCTTTTCAGCAGTAGATTTAGATAGAACGCCTTTCTCTACGTATTTTCTTAATAAAGATCTCAATAAATTTTTATTTTTAAATGTGGGGTCACTAGGTAAAGGTGTAGAAGTATTGGAATCTGCCAATTGCGACAATGACTCTGCCACATAAAAATCTTTATTAAGTAATACTATTTTACCACCTTTATCTGCTTTACGTACAACATCCTTCCAAGATTTAATTTCATTCAAAGCCGATTTCTCATTTTGTGACAAATTAGAAAGCGGGAGTACATAAATCAATGATTCAACCTCCCGGATAACACGATCCTGAAAGGTGTCAATAATATTACCAGGACTAGTGGGAGGTAGAAAAGAAGACGAGATGCCGCCAGTGAAGGCTACATTCTCATTACCGGCAGGTAAATCAGACAACACATCAAAATCAGCATCAAAATCAGCAGGTGGAATAGTATTCAAATTAGCCAAAACATTAGCCGATTATATAGTAGATTACAGGGTTTTTTTAATGGAAGTTACAATAAAATGTCCCCAATCCCTTTTTTTCTTTCTCCTAATCCATAATGCTGGGGTAAGATTATCTCTACAGAGACCCCTGTACAGGAATATTAGGGCTCCAGCGACATCACATCTATTATACAGAGAATAGCGCTATCTCCATAGCTCTGTACACAAGGACATAGAGATCAGACAAGGTCCTCATATTCAGGCAGCTTCTATTTTACTCCAACCCTCTTTATAAGAACAAGATCAGAGTCTCATTATACCGAGCAGAGAAGCTCCAGGGACAAAGACCCCGTCTGGTCCTAACACGCTGGGGGTCCGGCGTATCCAGCCACGGGGCCCGGATTCTCTCATTTGTGGCCTCAGCGTTTCTTGTAGAATAAATCCCTTTCTCATCCAGTCCTGTAGTAATGACTTTGTTATCAGGTTTTGTAGGAGGGTTCGTCTGACTCCATCTTATGTCATCAATATCTGTGCGAGAAACAAGAGACGTCCGAGCGCAGTTTTACCGAGTGTCCAGTGTCAGTTTTCTACAGTCTGATAAAGAGCCGTGGGGTCTGCGACCGAACCTGGGAGTATACAGCTGTATACAGCATACACACACGGCTCTATACACACACGGCTCCATACACCTCATATACATATGGCTCCACTCCGTACACACAGAGCTCCGCTCCGTACATGCATGGCTCCATAGACACAGGGATATGTACATACAGGGCTCCATAAACACACACGGCTCCGCTCCGTACACCTGGTACACATGCGGCTCCGCTCCGTACACCTGGTACATACGCGGCTCCGCTCCGTACACCTCGTACACACGCGGCTCCGCTCCGTACACTTCGTACACACACGGCTCCGCTCCGTGCACCTCGTACACACGCGGCTCCGCTCCGTACACCTCGTACACACGCGGCTCCGCTCCGTACACCTCGTACACACACGGCTCCGCTCCGTACACCTCGAACACACACGGCTCCGCTCCGTACACCTTGTACACACACGGCTCCGCTCCGTACACACACGGCTCAGTACATGCACGGCTCCGTAGACACAGGGCTCCATAAACACACACGGCTTCGCTTCGTACACCTCGTACACACGCGGCTCCGCTCTGTCCGCCTCGTACGCGCGCGGCTCCGCTCCGTACGCCTCGTACACACACGGCTCCGCTCCGTACACCTCGTACACACACGGCTCCGCTCCGTACACCTCGTACACACACGGCTCCGCTCCGTACACCTCGTACACACACGGCTCCGCTCCGTACGCCTCGTACACACACGGCTCCGCTCCGTACGCCTCGTACACACACGGCTCCGCTCCGTACACCTCGTACACACACGGCTCCGCTCCGTACACCTCGTACACACGCGGCTTCGCTTCGTACACCTCGTACACACGCGGCTCCGCTCTGTCCGCCTCGTACGCGCGCGGCTCCGCTCCGTACGCCTCGTACACACACGGCTCCGCTCCGTACACCTCGTACACACACGGCTCTGCTACATCCACACTGTAAACCCCTCCTGACCCCACACATAAACTTCAGCTCATCCAGCACCATGACAACCAGCACAGCAGAGTCCTGCATCCACTGAGGCCCCTGATCATGTGACCCCTGACTCCTCCCCTCTTGTGACCTCATCACAGCTCCTGCGAGCACAGAGCAGCCATATATGTGGTGGCGGCTCTGCAGGTGGAGGTATGTGGAGACCCCCATTACTGGGCGCAGGGGGCATTAACCCCTTCAGCGCCGAGACTCTTTTGGGGTCTTGTGTTGCCCCTTTATAAGAATCATAAGGTTTTTGTTCTGTTTCCTGTAATAGATACATACGACCCAAGTATGGAGACAGGAAGGGAGGAAACGTATTGTTCTCATAGTACAGGACCCCTTTACTGCCCCACAGTGTAATGCCCCCATTATACCCCTTATGCAGTATGTATGATGCCCCCCACAGTGTAATGCCCCCATTATGCCCCTTATGCAGGATGTATGATGCCCCCACACAGTGTAATGCCCCCATTATGCCCCTTATGCAGGATGTATGATGCCCCCACACAGTGTAATGCCCCCATTATGCCCCTTATACAGTATGTATGATGCCCCCACACAGTGTAATGCCCCCATTATGCCCCTTATGCAGTATGTATGATGCCCCCACACAGTGTAATGCCCCCATTATGCCCCTTATGCAGGATGTATGATGCCACCACAGTGTAATGCCCCCATTATGCACCTTATGCAGGATGTATGATGCCCCCCACACAGTGTAATGCCCCCATTATGCCCCTTATGCAGGATGTATGATGCCCCCCACACAGTGTAATGCCCCCATTATGCCCCTTATGCAGGATGTATGATGCCCCCCACACAGTGTAATGCCCCCATTATGCCCCTTATACAGTATGTATGATGCCCCCACACAGTGTAATGCCCCCATTATGCCCCTTATGCAGGATGTATGATGCCCCCACACAGTGTAATGCCCCAATTATGCCCCTTATGCAGTATGTATGATGCCCCCCACACAGTATAATGTTCCCACAGTACCGCTTGAGGTTGGAATAATCCCTCTGGAGTTGGGTTTCCCTTTCCCTGCTCCCCTACATGTAGACCCTCGAGCATGTATACATGCAGGTAGGGAAGCAGTCTTCACTAGATATTGAGGCTTTGTACAGTAATATACCACATGAGGATGGTATCAGAGGAGTAAGACGTTTCTTGAAATCGAGATCAATAGAGTGTAGCAGACATAATGACTTCATGGAGGATCTTCTAAAATTCACTCTTACTCATAACTTCTTCCTTTTTGACTGGAAGTACTTCTCCCGAGCTCAGCTGTACTATGATGAGGAGCCCCTGTGCCCCCTCGTATGCTAACCTATTCCTGGGATGGTGGGAGGAAACCACAATATTCAGGGATGATCATAAGTGGTGGCATCCATATACTGGGACATAGTATAGATATATTATCTGCTCGGGGACGAGTGAAAAGTTTCTTGAATTTGTCAGGGAACATAACATCAATAAAGTGGACCTTAGATTTATATCAGAGTTGAATTATTACCAGTTGCCTTTCCTAGATGTACTAATCAAGAAAGATTGCAATGGGACCCTAGGGACACTCATATATCATAAACCTACAAGCACTAATAAACTATTGAAGTGGGATAGCCACCACCCCATGCTGCAAAGAAAAAAGAAAAAAAAAACAATATCCATGGGCCTATTTTTATGGTTGAGAAGAAACTGCTGTAATGTCACAGATTTGAATATACTGGCCATAGACATGAACACCAGATTCATGGAAAAAGGGTACAGACACTCCTTCATACCTAACCAAGAAAAAGATGGGATAACACGAGTAATAGGAGTGACCGTATCTTTAATATCCTCAGAAAACACTAGTATGTACTTGTAGTCAACCCGGACCTGGGGGTGCTGTGTGATCTACTCACACAATAACTTTCAGAAAGGGTTGGTCAATTAGGGACCGTTTAGTGCAAGGGGACTTGTCTAGATAGAAGAATCTGCTGTTTCTTTAGATGTGGAGAATGTTGTACATAGATTTACATGGTCTCATCCAATTACATCTCGAGTTCCTCTACAGGTAAAACCTTTTTCCAGAGCCAGAGGGATTATTTCAACTGTAAAACTTCAGGACTTGTATATATGGCCACATGCACCTGTCCCCTAGATTATGTAGGCACGACCAAGAGGCAATCTAGGAGGAGGGTGGGGAGCACTTGAGAGATATACTCCATGGTCGAGACACATGAACAGGGCACATTGAGGTGAAACCAGAGACATCTCCTTTGTATCATTGAGGTGGTTAAACCCAATGTGAGAGGAGGTGATCTCAGTAGATGTATCCTCAAAAAGGAAAGTAAGTGAATTTCCAGACTTGATTCATAAACCCCTAAGGGACTCGATAAGCAAATTTCCTATGCCTGTTTTGTGTGAATACAGTCCCATTCTGGATTACATTTTTGGGTTTTATACTCTAACCATTGTTACTCAGTTCCCTGTGAATCGGGTTCACATATTGTTTTACTTCATCGAGATATCTGAGCTCCTATATCAGAATTATTTCTTATCAGTTATATCACACACATATACTATTTAGTAATTAACAAGTGTGGTGATCCTTGTAGATCTCTAATTATGCAATAGGGGTCAAATTTGACCATTTAGGAATATACTGTGGGCTATCATCATCTCATATTTTATGTAGTGATGAAATAGATCTACATGCCTATTGCTTGATGGGAGAATGTGCAATACTTGTGTGACGATACAGCGTAAAATCTTAATTAGCCAGACGATTAGATTTGTTAATCCAAGACAAATACATTATTGTGTTTTATTAGAGATTGCTGGCTGTGTTTTACTAATGTTCTGCTTGCTCGTCCGTTTATGTACACTAATTTAACTTGTAAAGTGTCCAGCATTCCACTAATCTCATTAGTATCTCAGGAGCCTCTAACCATTGTTCAAGAAATTGTCCAGGCCCATTGTGTAAGTGTTGAAAGAAGATCCGGCGGAGCCTTCACCTCAGGGAGTCTCACATGTAGACCCAGTTGATGAGGTCACCTGAGAAAGATACCTCCACTAATGCACACTTAGCTTTGGGGGGGGGGTGAGAGCAGTTCTGCCATTCAGGGGGCTGAGCCCAGAGAAGCAGAAGGGACATGTGTTTCTATAGTAGTCACACTTGAAACAGAGATTGGAGAAAGACTTTACAAAGAGAATGAGAGACATCCTTCAGGACAGCAGATGGATTGCATGGCATTTTCCAAAGAGGTGCAGTGTTCTATTCTAAATGATTCTATTCTAACGGTATCAGCCCTGACTGGAAAGATACAGATCTCCTCCATTTGACCATCAGAGAGACCATGGATACGTTTTGGGGAGACCAGGAGAGGACAAAGAAATCACCTGGCCCCATGGATATATTGTTTGGGGTTGGCAGGAGGGACCCACCAGTGTCTTCGCAACTTGTTTTTAGTCTCCCATGATGCTGATCTCAGAGAGAGGATTTTTCTGTTAGTGGAATGCAATCCAATACCATATGTGCTCCGGTGTGGAACGTAGACATCCTGGCATACGCAATCGCAGACAATGATCCTAGATATGTTCCGGCGTAGAACGCATAACTATGGGAATGCGCAGTCACAGATACCAGTGGGGCGGTGGCAATCAGTTTATTTAGTGTTTCAGTGTAAAGCATGTCAATTCCGGACATGCACACTAGGTGATGGACATTATCGGACCTCTAGTGCATGAGAAGTAGCGCAGGCGCAGTACATTATTGTAGACAGGCTCCATTCTATATATCCTATGACAATTCACCTCTAGGAATGGGAATGGGTCTCCTAGTCTGGGAGGTGTTTTGGATGAATTGGGATATTTATACATGGACACCTGGCTATTAGACACACTATGCTGCACATCATGAATTATCATCCCTGTATTAAGCCTCCTGATGAAGCTGTTGGGGAAACGCGTTGAGGCGGATTATTGAAACATTCTGTGTACCATACCATTTCCTTTATATATACCTTGATACGTATCTGGTTCTATTTAATGTATCAGTGTATTTTATACAGTTGAAACCAGAAGTCTCCATACACTATATAAAAAGACACATATGATGTTTTTCTCAATATCTGACATGAAATCAGAATAAACCTTTCCCATTTTAGGTAAATTAGGATTATCATAATTTTTAATATTTCCCAAATGCCAAAATAATGAGAGAGAGAGAATGTTTTAAGGCATCTTTATTACTTACTGCAAAGTCAAAAGTTTACATACATTTAATTAGTATTTGGTACCATTGCCGTTAACCCCTTTGTAGCCCAAGGCGTACTAATATGTATCTGTGCCCTGGGACTTAAGAGCCTAATACATATTAGTATGTCCTAGCTTTAATGCGGTCCCTCAACCAAAGTCGCGGTGATCGCATTAAATCTCCGGCGCCATCTTACTTCAGGGTAGATGGCGCCGTCATCCCAGGTTGTTTGCGCCGCCTCACCCACACACACAGGATCGCTGTGATTGGCTGTTCAGAATTGAACAGCCAATCACAGCATTTCTCACGGTTTCCGGCAATCAGATTGCTGGAAACAGTGATGTGCAGCCTAGGATCGGTGCTCATAAGAGCATCGATCCTAGGCTGTTGCTAAGAGACCCCAGCCCTCTCCCCAACCCGCTATGATCGGTGTGATCGCCAGTCACATCGATCGCACCGATCATACCGCGACTGCGCGGTGACCGGCTTGTGATCTACCTGTCACCGCCCCATGACCCCTTGTGATGTCAGCTGAGGCCCCAGAGCGCTCTGATTGGAGCGATCGATGATGACCTCGATCGCTTCAATCAGAGTACCTGAACACAGGTGACAAGGCGGTCACAGGGCGGTGACCGGCTTGTCGCCTCCCTGTGACCCCCTGTGATGCTGCCCAAGCCTTAGCCATCTCTGATTGGTGCGATCAATGTCATCATCGATCGCGCCAACCAGAGTGCCTGACCGGGAGGTGACCGGCTGGTGACATACAGAGCGGTCACGTTTGATCACCTCTGTGCTGGGCCTTGTGTTACCACAGGAGCACCTGTGACACCACAAGACCTTCTCACGTGCTCCAGTTGCTGCTGCTCCGGCGTCCTGCTGCGGTCTCCTGCGTCCTGGGTCTCCTGCTGCTGCAGATCTTGCTCCAGAACCTGCTGCTGAAAGAAGAACAGAGAAGACTTTGGTAAGTCCATCCCTGTTCTCCCCTCATCCACCCCAACCCCCCTCCCCCTTTTTACCCACCCTGCCCCCAGTTTTTTAATTTTTTGTGCCTTCTGCAGCGGCTGAGCGCTGACCCGTGACTACGTCACTGATCAATGTCGTGCTCGCTGCTTTTCAATTCATTTTTTTCATCCCTGTCAATTCTTTCTCTGCCCCCCTCCCCTCACTTTGTACCACCTCCGTGCGTGCATCCAGCAGCCACCGAGAGTTGATCGGTGACGCAAATCACTGATCAGCACTTGTGCTCGCTACTTTGCCTTTTTTTCAACTAACCTTTTTTCTTTTCTAGAGGGCGGTCGCGCTGTCCGATTTTGCGCCGTGCTGGGCCACAGAAGCCTGTGACACCACAATCGCCGCTCCTGCTCCAGAAGACATCTGATAGACGACATCTGAAAGTCGACAACTGTAAGTAGGATTTTTTGATCCCTTCTCATCCACCCCAATCCCCCTCTCGCCCTTCCCATCCCCCTTTCTGCCACCAAGTGCTGATCATCACTTCATCGCTCGACTGTTGTCCGTTTTTGTTTTTTTTTGCGCTTCCTGCAGCGGCCGAGCGCTGATCAGTGACCACAGATCACTGATCAGCACTCGTGCTCGGTGTTTTACACAACCTCGTCCTTTGCACCACATCCGCGCGCACACCCAGCAGCTGCCGAGAGTTGATTGGTGACATAGTTCACCGATCCACACTCGTGCTCGCTGTTTGCACCACCTACGGTAGTTCCTTTTTTCTCTTTTTTTTTTTCAGAAAAAAAAGTTCACACCAAGCGCACTGACACACATACACACGCTCTAAATAAAGTACTGACACACAGGCACCACATACATAACTAAAAAAAAAATGTCCCGCTCATCCCAAACTCACTATTCAGTGGAGGAGGCATACCCTTTTCTTGCCTCCGACACTGACAGCGAGGGCGAGGATCCCACCTTTCTTTATTTTTCTGACTCCTCGTCATCCTCCTCTTCCTTCTCAGGTCAAATAAATAGAAAATGAAAAACCAGCACTTATTCCAATCGCATACCTTTGTGCAGTCCAGTGAGCGTCAGTCACAAATAGCCAGGGATCGCTAATCAGCAGGTGCTCTGCCCAAAGAAAGATTTTTCCTTTGATATCCTGTTATCAGATAGATTATGGCACTCCAGCAAGCCATTGAATATGAAGATCCTTTATTCTTTACTCACAATTTTAAAACATGGAGTCGGGAAAGCGGGAGTCCTTCAGGTTCTGCTGTACCGCCACTCAGACGCCCCAGGAGAAAAGATGAACCAGTGCCCCCCCCCCCACTACTGACCCCATGTGGACCTCGGCCTCCAAAAATTATGAGCCACTGATTCCTGATTTTGTGGCGGAATCAGGAATCAAGTTTGACACCACCAGCCTCACAGAGCTAGACTTTTTCAAAGACTTTTTCTTTGAGGATCTTGTAAACCTCTTTGTGGGCCAAACTAATTTATACACTCATCAATTTTTGGAACAAAACCCCTCTTCATCATTTTCTAACTGGTCTCCTGTAGACGCAGTAGAAATAATGACGTTTTGGGGCCTGGTCCTTCATATGGGGATCCTGAAGAAGCCAGAACTTTGGCGATATTGAAGTGTTGACGTTTTGTATAACACTCCAGTGTTACAAATGGTCATGACCCGGAAACGTTTTCAGGCCATCCACAAGTTCTTGCATTACATCGATAATGCAAGGTGTCCGGCACGCAATGACCCGAACTTTGATCATCTTTTCAAAGTTCGATCGGTCATCGTCCACTTCAACAACAAGTTTGCTGAAGTGTACGTGCCCCAAAGGGACATCTGCGTGGATGAGTCCTTAATGGCTTTTATGGAGCGGCTTGGATTCCGGAAGTACCTGCCCAGTAAGAAGGCCAAGTACGGAATCAAGCTGTATAAACTTTGTGAGAGTACCTCAGGGTACACTCACAAGTTTAGAGTTTATGAACGGAAGGACTGCCGGATTGAATCCCCTGAATGCCCCCCTGTTCTGGGAGTGAGTGGGAAAATCGTGTGGGACTTGGTGCACCCACTGCTGGATAAAGGTTATCACTTGTGCGTGGATAACTTTTATACCAGTGTCCCTCTCTTCAAGTCCCTCTCTGCGCGACGTACCGCAGCCTCCAATACTGTCTGCAAAAATAGAGAGGCCTCCCAAAGATGCTAATTGGGAAGCTGCTCAGAAGGGGTGAGAGCAGTTCCCAATGTAGCGATCAACCTCTGGTGGTCAAGGACAAGAGGGATGTCCTTTTCTTGACCACCATACATGGTGATGGCAGCACCGTCAGCATTGTACAAGTTTCCACTACACAGGTCGTCAAACCAGACTGTGTAGTGGGGTACAACAAGTACATGGGGGGGAGTTGATCTCTCTGATCAAGTCCTCCAGCCGTACAGTAGTGCTTTAAGAAAGGCCAAGGTGTGGTACAAGAAGTTGGCCGTGCACATTATACAGATGGCAATGCACAACGCTTTCCTTCTGTCACAATGTGCAGGCCAGACTTCTACGTTGTACCTTCAGTTCCAGGAGGTAGTTATCAAGGCCCTGATATTTTGCACTGGTGACGGAGCGTGCCCCAGTACTTCCGGAACTGAAGGTCCTCGAATTGTACCAGACCAGCATTTCCCGGGGCAGATACCTTTTTTTCCGCTGTGAGGGAAGTCACAAAAGAAGTGCCGAGTGTGTTTATAAAAGGTGAATACGCCAGGACACCATTTATCAATGTGACACCTTCCCCGACAAACCTGGCCTGTGCATGAAAGAATGCTTCAAAAGGTACCATAGTTCCATGGACTACTAAATTAATTTCTGACGTATGACAACCTGACGAACACTACACAACTAACATAGTGTTCGCCAGTTTGTCATACATCAGTTGTGTAGTGTTCGTCAGGTTGTCCTACACAACTGACGTATGACACTACATTATAAGATTCACAAATCGGGTATCCGTTCCAAAAGGGGGCACTTGTTGGCCATTTCCACTGTTTAGGCACATCAGGGGCTCTGAGAACGTGACATGACGCCCTCAGACAATTCCAACAAAGTCTGCATTCCAAAGCGTCACTCCTTCCCTTCCGAGCCCTGCAGTGCACCCAAACAGTAGTTTTCTCCAACACATGGGGTATCAGCGTACTTGGGAGAAATTGCACAATAACTTTTGGTTTCCAATTTCTCCTGGTACACTTGTGAAAATAAAAAAAAATTGGGGGTTAAACTAAAATTTTAGTGAAAAAGAGTTAAATGTTCATTTTTTCCTTTCACGTTCAATTAATTGCTGTGAAGCACATGAAGGGTTAATAAAGTTCTTGAATGTGGTTTTGAGCATCTTGAGGGGTGCAGTTTTTAGAATGGTGTCACTTTTGGGTATTTTCTGTCATAAAGACCCTTCAAAGTGACTTCAAATGTGATGTGGCCCCTAAAAAAATGGTTTTGTAAATTTTGTTGTAAAAATGAGAAATCGCTGGTCAACTTTTAACCCTTATAGCTCCCTAAGAAAAAAAAAAATTGTTTCCAATATTGTGCTGATGTTAAGTAGACATATGGGAAATGTTATTTATTAACTATTTTGTGTAACATATCTCTCTGATGCAGTGGTGTACCGCCAATGGGGGCAGACCACGCCACTGCTATGGGGCCCGTGGCCGGAGGGGGCCGTGAGGGCCCCAAACAGCATGGGAACGAGGAGGATAGGTGAGTAAGAGGTTGCAGTGGCAGAGGAGCGGGTTGCGCAGTGGAGGAGCGGTGCACATGCTGCAGCCACCACGTGTCCCCGCTGCTAAAGGGCCATGAATATTCCCTCTTCTCCACTCCCATAGGCGAGGAGAAGACGGAATATTCATTCTCTTTAGTAGCGGGCACGGAGGAGCGCTGAGCCGCATCTCCTGCTGTCAGTGGAGAGGAGTGAATGTGCTGGCAGCAGCTCACCTCGGCTTCTGAGAGCGCGCGCTGCTCAGATGCCGACATGACCTGCAGCAGACAGGATGCAGCGCTGGAGCAGAGGTGAGGGAAGGAAGGTGAGTATAAGTGTTTATTGTTTTGTGTGCAGTGATTGGGGGGTTGAGGAGGCCACACATACCAGGAATGAGGGATTGAGGAGGCCACACATACCAGGAATGAGGGATTGAGGAGGCCACACATACCAGGATACTTGGATTGAGGAGGCCACACATACCAGGAATGGGGGATTGAGGAGGCCACACATACCAGGAATGGGGGATTGAGGGGGCCACACATACCAGGATACTTGGATTGAGGAGGCCACACATACCAGGATTGGGGGATTGAGGAGGCCACACATACCAGGATTGGGGGATTGAGGAGGCCACACATACCAGGATTGGGGGATTGAGGAGGCCACACATACCAGGATTGAGGGATTGAGGAGGCCACACATACCAGGATTGAAGGATTGAGGAGGCCACACATACCAGGATTGGGGGATTGAGGAGGCCACACATACCAGGATTGGGGGATTGAGGAGGCCACACATACCAGGATTGGGGGATTGAGGAGGCCACACATACCAGGATTGGGGGATTGAGTAAGCCACACATACCAAGATTGGGGGATTGAGGAGGCCACACATACCAGGATTGGGGGATTGAGGAGGCCACACATACCAGGATTGGGGGATTGAGGAGGCCACACATACCAGGATTGGGGGATTGAGGAGGCCACACATACCAGGATTGGGGGATTGAGGAGGCCACACATACCAGGATTGGGGGATTGAGGAGGCCACACATACCAGGATTGGGGGATTGAGGAGGCCACACATACCAGGATTGGGGGATTGAGGAGGCCACACATACCAGGATTGGGGGATTGAGGAGGCCACACATACCAGGAATGGGGGATTGAGGAGGCCACACATACCAGGATACTTGGATTGAGGAGGCCACACATACCAGGAATGGGGGATTGAGGAGGCCACACATACCAGGATTGGGGGATTGAGGAGGCCACACATACCAGGATTGGGGAATTGAGGAGGCCACACATACCAGAATTGGGGGATTGAGGAGGCCACACATACCAGGATTTTGGGATTGTGGGGGCCACACATACGAGGATGGGGAAATTTACCAGTAGCTGCTGCATTTCCCACCCTAGGTGTATACTCAAGTCAATAGGTTTTCCCATTTTTATGTGGTAAAATTAGGGGCCTCGGCTTATATTCGGGTCGGCTTATTTACAATATTTGGTATTTTAAAATCAGTGAGTACGTGGTGCCCATAATACTGCAGGACTGTGGCGTGCATTATACTATATGGGGGCTGCATTTTACCCTATGGGGTGTGTAATATACTGTATGGAGGACTATGGGGAGTGCATTATATTCTATGGAGGACCATGGGAAGTTCATTATACTATATGGAGGATTCTGGGGGGTGCATTATACTATATGGAGGTTTATGGGGGGAGCATTATACTATATGGAGGATTATGGGGGTGCATTTTACTATATGGAAGATTATTGGTGGTGCATTATACTATATGGAAGGCTATGTGGGGCCATTATAATATTTTGAGGGCTATGTGGGGGGCCATTATACTGTATGAAAGCAATTATACAGTGTGAATGTTTGTGTGGGGTCATTATACTGTTTGGAGGGCTGTGTGGGGGCCATTATACTGTTTGGAGGGCTGTGTGGGGCCATGATAGTGTATGGAGGGCTCTGTGGGGTTCACAGTTGGGGGATTATACTGTGTTAGGGTCACCATACTTTGCCGTGGGAGTTGAAGTGGGGTACAATAGTGTCATTATACTGTGCATGTGGAGGAATTCATCATAGGGGTATCATACTGTTTGGGGGGCACTTTTGTTGGCATCATACTTTATGGGGGCAATGAAGGAGGAATCTACGACTTCAGAAGGAGGTAAATTACTATGTAAAGGCTGGAAAGTTATGAGATCTGCTCTTCTGTGACGCAGACAAATATTTTTTTTTTTTGTAGAGGGGGGGGGCCCAATTAGAGCTTCTGCTATGGGGCCCCATGACTTCTATGTACGCCCCTGCTCTGATGTAAGGGCATGAAAATTCAAAGTTTGAAAATTGTGAAATTTTCAAAACTTTCCCCAAATTTCCATTTTTTTTCACAAATAAACACAAGTGATATAGAAGAAATGTTACCACTTTCATGAAGTACAATATGTCATGAAAAAACAATCTCGGAATCAGGGAGTTCTTACCTCATAAAGTGACAGTGGTCAGAATTGTAAAAATTGGCCTGGTCATTAACGTGCAAACCACTCTGGAGGGTATAGGGGTTAAACTGAATGATTTGGGTCAAGCATTTGGGATATCCTTCCACAAGCTTCTCACAATAGTTCGGTTGGAATTTGGGCCCTTTCCTCAATACAAAACTGGTGTAACTGATCCAGGTTTGTAGACCGCCTTGCTCGCACCTGCCTTTTCAGCTTTACCCATAAATTTTCAATAGGATTGAGATCAGGGTTTGTGATGGCTACTCCAAAACATTGACTTTGGCAGCCACTTTGTTACCATTTTGGCAGTATGCTTCGGGTCATTGTCCATTTGGAAGACCCTTTTTCGCCCAAGCTTTAACTTCCTGGCTAATGTCTTGAGATGTTGCTTCAGTATTGTCAAATTATATTTTGTTCTCATGATGCCATCTATTTTGTGATGTGCATCAGTCCATCCTGCAGCAAAACAACTCCACAACATGATGCTGTCACTCCCGTGTTTCACAGTTGGGATGGTGTTCTTAGGCTTCCAAGCTTCTCCCTTTTTTCCTCCAAATGTAACAATGGTAATTATGCCCAAAATTTTAGTTTAATCAAACCACAGGACATGCCTCCAAAAATGAAGGTCTTTGTTCCTGTGTGCATTTGCCAACATTAATCTGGCTTTTTTATGTTTCTTTTGGAGTAATGGCTTCTTCCTGGCAGAGTGGCCTTTCAGCCCATGTTGATACAGCACTCGTTTCACTGTGGATATTGACACAGTCTCACCAGCTTCCGCCATCATCTTCACAAGGTCTCTTGCTTTTGTCCTTGGGTTGATATGCACATATCGGACCAAAAGCACGTTCATCTCTGGGACACAGAACCCGCCTACTTCCTGAGCGGTATGATGGCTGGACATTCCCATCTTGTTTGTACTTGCGTATATTTGTTTGTACAGATGAACGAGGCACCCTCGGGTATCTTGAAATTGTACCCAAGGATGAGCTGGACTTGTGCAAGTCCACAATTCTCTTCCTGATATCTTGGCTGATTTCTTTAGACTTTCCCATGATGCTACACAAAGAAGCAGTGTGTTTCAGGTGTGCATTAACATACATCCACAGATGTGTCTCTAAATAACTAAGATGTTGCCAAAAAACCTATCGGAAGCTTCCAAACACATGATATATGTAGCATCGGTGTCTCTGGTTCCTGCTCGGTAGAGACGTCGATCCACTCACCACCGCGGCTACGGTCCGGTGTCCCCTGCTAAATCCTCTTGTCTCACTGCAGCGTCTTCCCAGGGTGCGTGCCCCGCGCACATATCCCCGGGCACTGTACTTAGGGCCCGCGCGCTCCCTCCCTCGGAAAGGGGCCGCGTGCCCCGTCCTAAAAAGTCACCGGCCAATGGCCAGAGGACTGCCCCTATTTAGGGCACCTCCTCCAAAACGGACGTGCCTGTGCAAAGTTGTGGTTTGTGTTCTAAACACTCTCTCCAGCCCTCAGATCCCAGTGCTGCCTGCCTATCAGCCGTGTCCGCCTGTCAGTCTGCCAGCCAAGCCTGCCCATTTACCTGCATTGTATATCAGCCGTGCTCTTCTGTCGTGCCTGTCGGCTTTGGCTATCAGTCCCGTGGGAGTCGCCTGCTCTCCCTCGAGGTCGGTCCCAGTGTGGCACCTGGTCCACCTTCCCGGTCCCTCCTTGGTTCACGGAGTCGATTAAGCCACCGTGTAGCCAGGGTCGGTCTGGGTAGGCACTTAGTTACGCCTCTCTGGTCCCTCCTCGTATCTCAGCACAGAGGTTCCACCACCTGGACCCGTAACAATATGATCATATGGGCAGTCCAAAATTGTTTAAAGGCATAGTAATCTTAGTGTATGTAAACTTTTGACTTTGCAGTAAGTAATAAATATGCCTTAAAACATTCTCTCATTATTCTGGCATTTGACAAATATTAAATATTATGGAAATACTAATTGACCTAAAACAGGAAAGGTTTATTCTGATTTCATTTCAGATATTGAGAAAAACATGCATACAGAGAAGGAAATAATTATTTGATCCCTTGCTGTTTTTGTAAGTTTGCCCACTGACAAAGACATGAACAATCTGTAATTTTAAGGGTAGGTTAATTTTAACATTGAGAGATAGAATATCCAAAAAAAAAATCAAGAAAATCACATTATATAAATTAGATAAATTTATTTTAATTTTGCAGTGACAAATAAGTATTTGATTCCTCTGGCAAACAACACTTGGTGGCAAAACCCTTGTTGGAAAGCACAGCAGTCAGACGTTTTTTGTAGTTGATGATGAGGGTTGTGCACATGTAAGGAGGAATTTTGGTCCACTCCTCCTTGCAGATCATCTCTAAATCATTCAGATTTTGAGGCTGTCGCTTGGCAACTCGAAGCTTCAACTCCCTCCATAAGTTTTCTATGAGATTAAGGTCTGGAGACTGGCTTGGCAACTCCATGACCTTAATGTGCTTCTTTTTGAGCCACTCCTTTGTTGCCTTGGCTGTATGTTTTGGGTCATTGTCTTAATGGAAGACCCAGCCATGACCCATTTTTAATATCCTGGCGGAGGGAAGGAGGTTGTCACTCAGGATTTTACTGCACATTTCTCCATCCATTCTCCCATTGATGCAGTGAAGTAGTCCTGCGCCCTTAGCAGAGAAACACCCCCAAAACATAATGTTTCCACCTCCATGCTTGACAGTGGGGACGGTGTTCTTTGGGTCATAGGCAGCATTTCTCTTCCTCCAAACACGGCGAGTTGAGTTAATGCCAAAGAGCTCAATTTTTGTCTCATCTGACCACAGCACCTTGTCCCAATAACTCGCAGAATCATCCAGGTGTTCATTGTGCAGGCCTGTCTGAAGTTTGCCGTGTGCCTTCTTGATCAGGGGGACCTTATGGGCACTGCTGGATTTTTTAAGCCTTTAAGGTGTAATGTGTTACCAATGGTTTTGTTGGTGACTGTGGTCCCAGCTGCCTTGAGATCATTAACAAGTTCCCCTGTGTAGTTTTAGGCTGATCTCTCACCTTCCTCATGATCAGGGATACCTCACGAGGTTAGATTTTGAATGGTGCCCCAGATAGATGTCGATTGACAGTCATTTTGTATTTCTTCCATTTTCTTACTGTTGCACCAACAGTTGTCTCTTTCTCACCCAGCGTCTTACTTATGGTTTTGTAGCCCATTCTAGCTTTGTGCAGGTCTATGATCTTGTCCCTGACATCCTTAGACGGCTCTTTGGTTTTGCCCATGTTGTAGAGGTTAGAGTCTGACTGATTAATTGAGTCTGTGGACAGGAGTCTTTTATACAGGTGACTATGTAAGAAAGCTGTATTTAATGCAGGTAACGAGTTGATTAGGAGCGTCTAACTGGTCTGTAGGAGCCAGAACTCATATTGGTTTGTAGGGGATCAAAACAACCAATAACCGAAAGGCTCAAATATTATAGCATAGGTGTATCAGAAATTCAAAAAAACACAAAGAACATATAGTATACACCCTAAAATGTAACTCTTAATAGATATTTTAAAAGATAGTATCAATAAATCAAGGATAATCAGATAAAAGTATGGGGGAGGGATAGCAGTGGGATAGCACAAATGGCATTCAAACTCGCCCTATAGGGCCCTAAGGGAGGAATGCCCTACCTGACAGCGGAGTAATCACCCTAATGTGTCCCCGCTCCACGGAGGCTGTCCCTTACCTGTCCCTAAAGTACCCCTATACAGACATAAAAAACAAAAACCAAAGGCATCCCAATAATAGGAGACCAAACCGTCATTTCATAAAAATTAATGTGCTGTAAACGTAGAAAAAAACATGCATCAGTTATGATCAGGTGGGTATAGGATATCGGTAGTTCTCCATAAATATAATCAAAATAACTTATTGCAAAAACATCACCATCAATCAGTGTCAGTATGTCCCACAATATCAATATTATAGTTGTGATCAGATGGAAATAGAGGAAAACCCTATATCCCTATCTATAAATTTCTTACTGGAAAACTATAGGTCATAAAGAAAATTAGACTACAGATAACTTCTGTTAGTCTCTAATACAGTGCTGTGCAAATTAATTGGGACAAAGCATTTTTTAAGTAAAATCGTCAGTTGGTTACCAGTCAGTGATTCAAACCAGTTTTAACTGCTTTGAACATATGTTTTGGGGCTTTTTTACAGCTGATGGTACAGGGAGCTTATTTCCTGTTGATGGTATGATGAATTCATCCAATACATAGTCGTTTTAAAACGTTTTATTGTGCCATTCATACGTAAATTTGAAGGGACATTCCAACAAGATTTGGCTCCATGCCACAATTCCAAGTGTGTGAAGAAATTCCTGGAAGAAAATAAAGTAAAAGTGCTAGACTGGCCTGGCAATTCACCAGACTTAAATCCTATAGAAAATTTGTGGAGCATTGTGAAAAGACGTCTTGGCAAAATGGACTGTACAACCAAAGTACGCATGATAAACAGTGCCATACAAGTGTTGTTCCATGATGAAGAATTGAAGAATTTACGCAAAAATTTGGTAGAATCAATGCCAAAACACATTGAAAATCTCATATCTGCTAAAGGACGACATATTTCTTACTAAAATTAGTATGTAACAGTGCATTATAACATTTTCTTATTAAAAACTCAATGTGTTTTTTTGCTTTGTCCCAATTAATTTGCACAGTACTGTATCTTTGAAAAAGTTTCTTTATGACATACGGCGTACTGGGCTTACAATATATATCTCCATGACCATTCATGATATGTCCCTTAAATTCCCCCCTTTTGTTTTAGTGACCGTTGCTATTATATACACTATTTACCAGTTATCTCTCAAAGAACATTCTTATGTTTAGTATTGTGACTTTATTTGACTCTCATTTGGGGTGTTATAATTTGTTTTCTTTTCAGCGTTTGGTATAGCTTTCAATGTAATGTACCTCATCCTTTCTTGGGATAGCGGTCCCTATTTGAGTACTGGTGGCACGCATTTGCATTCCACTGAGATCGCGCGGCGGAAGTGACGTCTTTTGTTTGCCGCGGGCGGAAGTACTGGTGACACGCATTTGCGGTTCACCGAGATCGCGCTGCGGAAGTGACGTTTTTTCCATTGCCGCATGCAAAAGCTACAAGCGGTTAGTTTCTGCTGGAACGCACTCAGCTTTCCAGTGGTACCTCGCGACGGAGACCTTCCACCTGCGCCGGACACAGTTAACAGCTGTTTCAGCTCTAACCTAATACAGGGGGTTTATTAAGACTGATGAGTCGCCGGGTCTCCTGGCATGGTGACTCACCAGATGGGACATACTCATTTTTCCATTCAGCCCGATCTATTATGGTGTACTCCTGTGACTGTCCCCTGATGAGCCCCGACTGGGACTTTGACATATATTGGGATTATGAACCAACTGGCATCAGATAAGTCTGCAATTTAGCAGTTTGTTAATATATGATGGTTGTGACATGAATTTATTGAGAACACTGGTGAATACTGGTGGCCACTATATGACTGTTTGAGTGATCTACAGGTATCGTTCGGTCACTGTTTGTAATAATTGAGACGCATTAAAAGTTGGCTATCTCAAATTTTCTTTATGACCTATGGTGATCCAGTAAGAAATTTGACCTATAGTTTTCCAGTAAGAAATTTATAGATAGAGCAACTATAATATTGATATTGTGGGACATACTGACACTGATTGATGGTGATGTTTTTGCAATAAGTTATTTTGATTATATTTATGGAGCACTACTGATATCCTATACCCTCCTGATCGTAACTGATGCATGTTTTTTTTCTACGTTTACAGCATATTAATTTTTTATGATACGACTGTTTGGTCTCCTGTTATTGGGATGCCTTTTGGTTTTTGTTTTTGTTTTTTATGTCTGTAAAGTGCAATATTACTCAAAAAAGTAGTAAAAGGTGGGGTAACTGAATACTGCTCACCTTGCAGAAGTCTTGAGATTAAGCATTAGATAGTGATATGACTCCTGTGACTTACAGAGTCTTCATTTGGCTTGTAGCACACTTTGCCAGGAAAATCAGGTCTCCATATAGGAATATCCTTGCAGAAGTCTTGAAATTCACATACCAATAGAACTTTTGAGGCTTATGGAGTCTTTATTTGGCATGCAGCACGCTTTACCAGAAGAATCAGGCTACCATATAGGAAGATCCTGTTAAGGCAGTTAACCAAATAGGTGTGTTCTGGTTAAAGTATTGCGGCGCTTCCAGATAAGATCCAGTAGGTTTTTTCATCCAGAATTTATTTTTCAAAAGAATATAAAATATAGAATAGCAAGATACAACGCGTTTCGAGTCATTGCAGAGTCTTCCTCAGGTATAATTTTATAATCATATATCTAGAACTACCCTTCCTTAAATACACCTCTAAACTGAAAAGGTGAAAGAGTGACCTGCCTGGTTCCTTAATCACGTTAATTGAACAAGTTTGTGCGAATAATTGGTGTGACAGTCTGAATTTGTATCTGCTCTAGTAAAAACCGTTAAAAAGTGCCAACATATTTGAAAATGTAAATAATATATATAAAATAAAATACAAATAACAAAGAAAGGATCATACATTTTCTATTCTATCATTTAAACCATCTGGATGTAAACACCGCATACGATAAATCCAGGAGGATTCTTTTCTATTTAATATTTGAGTTCTATTCTGAGTGGAGGTTGGTATATGTGCTACAGGAGTTATTTGTACTTGGAATTTCCATCCGTGGGTATGCAATAAGTGACGTGATAGGCTGTGAGTTAAAAGTCCTATTTTAGCCTTATAGCGATTGTCCACTAAGGCGGTTTTGAAGTTTTCTAGTAGTACGACCTACATATTGTAGGCCGCATTTACAGGTGATAATGAATATAACATAAATGATGTTTTTTTGTACTGTAGGTATATTGATGACTTAGTCATCCTGTGGAAGGGTGATCAGAAAACGGCAGAACAACTTGTTCATGAACTGAATCATAACACATGGGGTATTCATTTTTCATGTAGTATGAGTACAAATAAAATTAATTTTTTAGACTTAGAAATCAGTTTTTAAAAAAACTCAATAATAACAAAATCATTTTTTAAGCCAGTAGATTCAAATTGATATCTGGAATTCAACAGTGCACATTTTCACAAATGGAAAACAAATATTCCCTATAGCCAATTTCTACATATAAGGAAAAATAATACATTATTAGAGGATTATAATACACAAGCAAAAATCCTCATAGACAGGTTTTAAAATAAAAAAATACCCGAATAAACTAATTTCTGCAGCATATGAAATCAATAGGAAGAAAATACAGAAGGATTGCCTTATGGCTATGAGTAATTAGGTAAAACCAGAAATAGATATCTCCTCACAAGAGAATAAATATAAATTTAATTTTATTACAGCTTTTAATAAGGAAAATGCCAGTATTAGAAAAATACTTGGCAAACATTGGCATATTCTGCAACAAGATCCTCTCCTAAGAGAATCCCTACCTGACCATCCGGGGATTACCGTATTTTTCGGACTATAAGACGCACCGGACCATAAGACGCACTTAGGTTTTAGAGGAGGAAAATAAAAAAATAAAAATTGAAGCAAAAAATGTGGTAATGATGCACTTTTAAGGGGGAGGGGGTCTTCTGCTGACACTGGTTTAGGGGTAATGTCCCCCAATTCTGATAATATCCCCCATCCTGGTATATATGCCGCCCCCCTTCCTTTTATATGTGGTCCCCATCCCCATCCTGGTATGTGTAACGGGTCTGGGAGGCGGAACCTCTGAGCTACTATACAAGGGGGCGGTCCTTGTAAGGGAGCGGGTGGCAACCAGGGAAGACGGGCTGGAGGACTCAGCAGGTGAACGGGACAGTCTCTGAGTGAACGGGACAGTCTCTGAGTGAACGGGCTGGAGGTCACGGCAAGTGACCGAGGCAGTCTCTGGATGAACGGGCTGGTGGTCACGGCAAGTGACCGGGGCAGTCTCTAGGTATAGGGTTGGTACGACCTGTGGCGGCTGAAGATAGACGTGAGCTCCCAGGTGAGCAGGCGAGAGTCTCTGGATGAACGGGTGGTCACAGCATGTGACGGCGGAGCCTCCAGGAAGACCAGCAGACAGGCAACAGATGAGCGCTCCCAGGTGAGCGGGCAGAAGTCTCTGGACAGGCGGGTGGTCACAGCACGTGACGGCAGAGCCTCCGGGTAGGCAAGCAGACAGGTAGCAGATGAGCGCTCCCAGGTGAGCGGGCAGAAGTCTCTGGACAGGCAGATGGTCACAGCACGTGACGGCGGAGCCTCCAGGTAGGCTAGCAGACAGGTAGCAGATGAGCGCTCCCAGGTGAGCGGGCAGGAGTCACTGGACAGGCAGGTGGTCACAGCACGTGACGGCGGAGCCTCCTGGTAGGCTAGCAGGCAGGTAGCAGATGTGCGCTCCCAGGTGAGCGGGCAAGCTGGTCCATAGACAGACTGACAGGAGTTGGAAGGCAGACCGTCGGACCTCAGGCAAGCAGGCAGGTAGCTGAAGTGCGCTCCCAGGTGAGCGGGCAGGCTGGTCCTTAGACAGACTGACAGGATTAGTAAGGCAGACCGTCGGACCTCAAACTAGCAGGCAGGTAACAAGTAATCAGGCAGGATTCTGGCAGGTAACTGGCAGGAAACTGGCAACGGGACCTGAGGGCTGAAGCACAGGTGAGACACAGGTGCAAACAACATTGCTCGGGCACCTCCATTTTGGAGGAGGTGCCTTATATATGGTAAAGTCCTCCGGCCATTGGCCGGGGACTCCTTAGGACGGCGCGCGCGGCCCCTTTAAGAGGGAGGGAGAGCGCGCGCGCGCGCCCTAAGCACAGTGGCCGGGAAGGAGCGCGCGCTGCAGGCAGAGCGGGAGAGGGACGCCGGGCACGGAGCAGAGCGGTGAGGGGAACAGCGTCCCTGCCTACCAGAGGGCAGGGACGCCGGCACTACAGTATGCCTGGCATCCCTCCATCCTGGTATGCATGGCACCCTTCATACCTATCCTGGTATGCATGACACCCATCATACCCAATCCTGGTATGCATGGCACCCATCATACCCAATCCTGGTATGCATGGCACCCCTCATCCCTGTCCTGGTGTGCATGGCACCCCTCATCCCTGTCCTGGTATGCATGGCACCCCTCATCCCTGTCCTGGTATGCATGGCACCCCTAATCCCTGTCCTGGTATGCATGGCACCCCTCATCCCTGTCCTGGTATGCATGGCACCCCTCATCCCTGTCCTGGTATGCATGGGCCCCCTAATCCCCATCAGGCTGCACATTTAAAAAAATAAACACTCCTACTCACCTCTCTTCTCTCCTCCAGCGCTGCGTCCGGTCTGCCTGCACTGATCTCTCCATGTGAGCCACGCATGATGTCACTGCCATGCGCGGCTCACATGGAGAGATCAGCTGCCGGAAGTCACTGCTCCCCACGCCAGGACTGTGTGCGCGGGGAGCAGTGACTTCACTCTCCTTCATAGCCGGCACACAGCGGAGCCGCGCTGCGGCTGCTGCCGGCTGTCTCCTGTGCACGCTCATTAAAGGGCATGAATATTCACCCCCTCCCCACGCCCATAGGCATGGAGAGAGGTTGAATATTCATGCCCTTTAACAGCGGGCACAGGAGATAGCCGGCAGTAGCCGCAGCGCGGCTACACTGTATACCGCTATTAAGAAGCATGAATACTCAGTGCTCCCCACGCCTCATGGGCGTGGGGAGCAGTGAATATTCATTTTCTTTAGCAGCGGGGACAGTGTAGGCTGCAGCGGGCTCCTCCACCGATACCGCTCCCCC
The DNA here is from genome assembly GCF_046119375.1 of Phyllobates terribilis. NCBI lineage: Eukaryota > Metazoa > Chordata > Amphibia > Anura > Dendrobatidae > Phyllobates > Phyllobates terribilis. The sequence goes on from NW_027362821.1 coordinate 7,915,406, forward strand.
CCACACCCCACATAAATATACACCCATTGTACACCCATATACAACATTCTGACTATAAGACGCACTCCCCATTTTCCTCCAAATTTTTGGAGGAAAAAAATACGTCTTATGGTCCGAAAAATACGGTACCTTTCGAAGGGGAAAAACCATTCGGAATCTGATAGCTCCTAGCAGACTTAAAAATATTCCTATTCAGTTTGAACAAAGAGGAACTAATACAGCTATAACAGTGGGAGTGGGAGTATTTAAATGTAGAAAGAAACTCTGCTGTTGCTGTAGATGTATTACACATGGCTGTAAGGAGATTATATCTTACAGTACAGGTGAAAAGTTTTTAATTAAACAACATCTTTCTTGTCAAACAGTCTATGTTATATACATTATCACCTGTAAATGCGGCCTACAATATGTAGGTCGTACTACTAGAAAACTTCAAAACCACCTTACTGGACATCGCTATAACGCTAAAATAGGACTTTTAACACACAGCCTATCACGTCACTTATTGCATACCCACAGAGGGAAATTCCAAGTACAAATAACTCCTGTAGAACATATACCAGCCTCCACTCAGAATAGAACTCAAATATTAAATAGAAAAGAATCTTTCTGGATTTATCGTATGCGGTGTTTATATCCTGATGGTTTAAATGATAGAATAGAATATGTATGATCCTTTCTTTATTTTTTTTTATTTTTTTTTTATATATATATTATTTACATTTTTAAATATGTTGGCACTTTTTAACTGTTTTTACTAGAGCAGATACAAATTCAGACTGTCACACCAATTATTCGCACAAACTTGTTAAATTAACGTGATTAAGGAACCAGGCGAGTCACTCTTTCACCTTTTCAGTTTAGAGGGGTATTTAAGGAAGGATAGCTCTAGATATACGATTATAAAATTCTACCTGAGGAAGACTCTGCAATGAGCCGAAACGCGTTGTATCTTGCTATTCTATATTTTATATTCTTATGAAAAATAAATTCTGGATGAAAAAACCTACTGGATCTTATCTGGAAGCGCCGCAATACTTTATCCAGAACACACCTATTTGAATAAGGGCCTATAGGGTGAGTTTGAATGCCATTTGTGCTATCCCACTGCTATCCCTCCCCCATACTTTTATCTGGATTATTGTCCTTGATTTATTGATACTATCTTTTAAAATATCTATTAACAGTTACATTTTAGGGTGTATACTTTATGTTCTTTGTGTTTTTTTTTGTAGGGGATCAAATACTTATTTCTTACTGCAAAATGAAAATGTATCTAATTTATACAATGTGATTTTCTTGATTTTATATGGATAGTCTCTCTCTCAATGTTAAAATTAACCTACCCTTAAAATTATAGACTGTTCATGTCTTTGTCAGTGGGCAAACTTACAAAAACAGCAAGGGATCACAAGGGCTTCTGAGGTACAGCCAGCAGTGAGTGGGGTCACCATTGTTGAGGGTGCCAATCTCCGCAGCTAGGCAGTATCAGCTTTGTTTAGGTGCGGGATAGGGTTAGGTAGTGACTGTACCAATTATTCAGCAGCATCATTGTTTACATCTATTTATATACATCCACAACAAGCCATTCAGCTTGTAATTTTGCTAGTTTTAAGAACATACAGTACAGACCAAAAGTTTGGACACACCTCATTTAAAGATTTTTTTTGTATTTTCATGACTATGAAAATTGTACATTCACACTGAAGGCATCAAAACTATGAATTAACACATGTGGAATTATATACTTAACAAAAAAGTGTGAAACAACTGAAAATATGTCTTATATTCTAGGTTCTTCAAAGTAGCCACCTTTTGCTTTGATGACTGCTTTGCACACTCTTGGCATTCTCTTGATGAGCTTCAAGAGGTAGTCACCGGAAATGGTCTTCCAACAATCTTGAAGGAGTTCCCAGAGATGCTTGGCACTTGTTGGCCCTTTTGCCTTCACTCTGCGGTCGAGCTCACCCCAAACCATCTCGATTGGGTTCAGGTCTGGTGATTGTGGAGGCCAGGTCATCTGGCATAGCACCCCATCACTCTCCTTCTTGGTCAAATAGCCCTTACACAGCCTGGAGGTGTGTCTGGGTCATTGTCCTGTTGAAAAATAAATGATGGTCCAACTAAACGCAAACCGGATGGAATAGCATGCCGCTGCAAGATGCTGTGGTAGCCATGCTGGTTCAGTATGCCTTCAATTTTGAATAAATCCCCAACAGTGTCACCAGCAAAGCACACCATCACACCTCCTCCTCCATGCTTCATGGTGGGAACCAGGCATGTAGAGTCCATCCATTCACCTTTTCTGCGTCGCACAAAGACATGGTGGTGGGAACCAAAGATCTCAAATTTGGACTCATCAGACCAAAGCATAGATTTCCACTGGTCTAATGTCCATTCCTTGTGTTCTTTAGCCCAAACAAGTCTCTTCTGCTTGTTGCCTGTCCTAAGCAGTGGTTTCCTAGCAGCTGTTTTACCATGAAGGCCTGCTGCACGAAGTCTCCTCTTAACAGTTGTTGAAGAGATGTGTCTGCTGCTAGAACTCTGTGTGGCATTGACCTGGTCTCTAATCTGAGCTGCTGTTAACCTGCGATTTCTGAGGCTGCAGACAGGGATAAACTTATCCTCAGAAGCAGAGGTGACTCTTGGTCTTCCTTTCCCTATGCGGTCTTCATGTGAGCCAGTTTCTTTGTAGCGCTTGATGGTTTTTGCAACTGCACTTGGGGAGAGTTTCAAGTGCTGCTTTTTTCTTGCCATAATACAAATTCTAACAGTCTATTCAGACTTTTCAGAGATTTTTACCACATCATAGTTGGATAGTTAGAGGCGTATCATCCATAGCGGCAGCCCACCCTGCCACTATGGTGCCCATGAGAAAAACAAGAATTTGAGCTTGGTTTAAGTTGGTATACATGCAGCACATAAATGTATGTTTACTATGGCCATAAATCAGAAAAAAAAATACAAGAAGAAAAATGATCATAAACCCTGCTGTAAATAAATAAATAAAAAGCAAAAGTGCATTTAAATAAAATAGGGTTCTTAAGAATACTGTTTTTGATCAAAAATAGCATGAAACCTATCCCAACCATGGCAAGGTGAACCTATTAGGGATAGTCCTACTCTGTTTAATATTAAAAACTTTACTATATGTCAAAGCCTCAAACTTCTGTGTGTGAATCAGACATGAGATCTAACGTGATAGAAGATTACAGTGCAGGGAAGACGGGAAACATTCATATAGATGGCCGATGGAGATGTAGTCAGTGAAGAACTCTGGCCAGATATGTTTCTAGAGCCGTAGTAGACGATGAAGATGTCCTCATGATGAAGTAGTTATTCCTCATATCACGTGTAATGAAAATCTCCTGCAGTATTGATAATGTCCATTACAGTGTTGGTAAATGAGACGAGAATTGGCTTTATGGAAGATGAGTCTATGAGAAACGTGATCAGCTACAGACTCCGAGGAAGAAACTGCTTGTTGTCTGTGGCCTAAAATGTATAGGTTTTATTACTAGATGTAAAGCAGAAAACTAAATACTGTAAAATAATATATCTCCTCATATGTTTCTGTGGCATCCCGGTACCCGTTCTACTGCTGCTAAATGAGATAGTTGTAGTGTGATAGTAGACTTGTTCCACTGTGGGCACTGTGAGTTAGGGGATATAATACATTGCATTGTAAATTGGACTTTCCTGCCATCTACTGGCCAATATGTGTATATGAAAGGCAAGTGATTATTCTCCTCACAATAAGCTGCCATAGACACGGCTGGGAGGAGTCTCTCAGCTCAGGGCTCGCACACTGACTGAGCACTGGTACAAATCAGTAGTGGGGGGTTCAAGCTGCCTAACGAAGATATAGGAGACAGACACTATTTCTCACAGAAGAGTTTCCATGCCAGTCCACGCTGGGGGACATTTTTCTCCACATAATCTCCTTCACAAAACACAAGGCTCTTCCAGTCAGGAGAGATACCGCTGTTCGTGTGCTCTCCTGCACGCTGGTTATCCTGTTTGCTTCTAGCCGGGACCAGATCCACGTGGCTGCCACACCATCGACTACCCCCTGCGAAAGGGAACGGTGGGCTAAAAACTGTGAGCACACCCAGACTTTAGTGTGTTTCCACGGAGAGCCAATCTGTGAAGGTCCCTCCATCAGTGTAATATTTCTTAGACTGCGCATAGCATTTCCTCTACTAGCAAGTCAAGAGAACTCTGCTCCAGCCGCCCTGAGAGGCCATAACCTCGCTTGTCTCATGTGGAGAGAACCATTACTTTCATATGCACAAAATACTGTAACCTTTGCCTTCAAGAGAGACTGTACCCCGTTACCTCCTTCAGTAAAATTGTTATATTTTACAAGTTCACCTGCGTGTCTGGCTGCGTGTGATTGCACAAACATCACGGGCACTCCAAACTTGCACCCAGACACCACAACTACAGGAGTGCCCCCTGGGGGTCCTATACCATCCACAAGTGCCACCTCCCGCTTTTGACAATTGCTGTGGACACTAGGGAAGTGTTTAGGGGTCCATAAACCCACTTCAACTACTGTGACATCATTATCTGTTGCCTTTGAGACTACATTTCCCCTTATTATCTCCAGTAATTGTATTATTACGCAGGATTTTTATGATGTTACATCGGCTCATCATCTTCTCATTCAGGTCTCTACAATATCAGATTCTCTCAGTGAAGATCTTCTATATAAGAGAATTTTCCTGATTTACCCATCAAACATGGATATGGACAGAGACAAGATGGCTGAGAGGATATTACACCTCACCCTAGAGATCCTCTTCCGGCTTACTGGAGAGGTGAGAGATTCTGATGACGTCACATTACATTATTCTTATCTATGGGAATAACAGATGGACAGAACTGGAGAGGTGAGGACTCTGGAAATGTCTGTAGTGAGATTTATTAATGTGTCTCTCCATAACCAGGATTATACAGTAGTGAAGAAGACCTCTAGTGAGCGCTGTCAGGACCCTGTGTCTGAGGGATGGGGAAGACCCCTGAGCCCAATCACAGGACCTCCACCTCACCCCCTGATACATGAGGACATCAATGACCAGAAGATCCTAGAACTCACCTACAAGATGATTGAGCTGCTGACTGGAGAGGTGACACTGCTGGGAATGCTGGGACATTATACAGTAAAGCTATGAAGGGATTGGGGTGATGACGCCATCATTGTATGTGTCAGGTTCCTATAAGGGGTCAGGATGTCGCTGTCTATTTCTCCATGGAGGAGTGGGAGTATTTAGAAGGACACAAAGATCTGTACAAGGACGTCATGATGGAGGTTCCCCAGCCCCTCACATCACCAGGTAATAGACAGGACTAAATACACACGGCCTATGATTATCTGTATGTAAAACATGAATTCAGTCCCTGTATGTGTTTCCTCCAGATCTATCCAGTAAGAGGACAACACCAGAGAGATGTCCCCGTCCTCTTCTTCCGCAGGACTGTAAACAAGAGGATCCCAATGTTCCTCAGGATCATCAGGTAGATGGAGAGAAGGTATCATGAGATCTCCCCTATGATGTGTAGACGTCTGTGAAGGTCTTGTGTTCAGTATTGTTTTATCCACCAGTATTATATGTTTTATACTTGTGTAATGAGGACAGTGGAGATGGCAGGATTAGAGATGATCATAGATGGGACTTCTCCATCTGTCTGTGACTTTTACAATATTTGTTTCAGGGTGAAGATCTGACCCATATTAATACTACAGAGACATATGTGAGGGGTGATGAGCGGTGTAAAGAGGAGATTCCTACATATGACTACCCAGGTGAGTAGTGACCACTAAATGCACAGAAGTCACAGATTCATCTCAGTCACCGGCTGTGGTTGCTTTATCGGTGGTGTAGTCCGGCCGTATTACAGTCGTGTGATCACCATTTTGCCTCTAGACAACAACATTCTCCTCCACCAAAAACTATTCAAATAATTTTGGACATTGAAAGCCCTTTTCTATAGAACTTACAACCTCAACAATCCACCTCGCTGACCATTACCTGCCCAGATCTGTAAACTACAAAAAATAAAATAAATAAATAAAAAGATTATTATTATTAACTACAAAACCAAATGACAGCGTACGTAGAATGTGCTGACAAGTTAGAAAATCACTTGAAGAAAAATATGATGGTTCTGTTAGAGAAAGCGGAGGGTAATGATGCTGTTGGCTTCCTAGATCCCTAATATCTTATTGGATGAATCCACCCTCTCTCCTTTCTGTGCTGCTGAATGTGCTCATATGGTCCCTACAAGACCAGGTCCAGTCTTTCTGGACAAACTTCACTTTTATTATCGACAACATTAAATGTCCAGTGAGGGACAAGTGTGAATTTCTGTACAATAACAGCAGAGTTTCCCTTTATCCTGACTTTTCAATTTCTTTTAAAACTCATATTTCTTCTTGAAACTCATCTGACAGAAAATATTTGCCCTTACCATAGTTTAGGTTGCCAAGAGCCACCGAGCACCATACTCTAATTACCCCAGAGAAGTTTCACCACTAGTTACTCATTTTTTACTGATGAAGACTGTTGAGTTTGGTCATTTCAGTAGATGTGTTGTTGTCTATACTCAGTTTTTGACTGCAGTAGTTAGTGCCCAAAATACTCCTGATTTAACCCCTTCCCACAGCCAGTTTTGTGTTCCTAATCAGGCCCCATTTTTTCAAATCTGATGTGTGTCACTTTATGTGGTGATAACTTTGGAATTCTTCACAAAGGATAATAGGAAACAAATGGATCTTACAAATTATTTTGCATCTTCTCTTTATTCCGACAATACCCTATATACGGTTGTACACTACTGTCTGGGCACATGGCAGGTTAAGAAGGGAAGGAGCGACATTTAGCTGTTTGAATGCTGATCTTGGTGGATTAGTTTGCAGACACAAAGTATCGTGGTCACTTGGTAGCTCAAAAGATGGCCACCACGAACAGGTTTGGCACTATCTACTCTGTTGCTTTGCTCATCATTCTTTAACCCCTCTACATGGATCTGGAGTTACACATAGACCCCCAGGCTTGGGCCATGGTGTTACCTGTTCTATGGTGTGAGATGCCAAGAAGAATAGTCAGGTAGTTGGGACAGAACCAGGAAGGCAGAGAAAATACAAAATCAGAAGACACAAGTAAACGGGCCGAGGTCACAACAGGAAACAAATGCACAAGCCGGGAGCTGAGCACAGAGGACTGAACCAGAGGAGAACAAGGCTGGATCTGGCAGCTTCCGGCAATATGCTTCCAGCTTTAGTAGGGTGCGGTGCTTTCCAAATGGCTGAAGCAGGGAGCAGATTACTCCAGCTTGACAGCACACACACCCATACTGCCAGACTGGATGGTACTACTGATCCCAGCAACCCTAATCTTACTGGCTGGACAAGTCCTGCACCGCCCAGAGCTTCTGGTTCTGACGTCTCCTCCATCACCAGCACCGCCTGCAGAATGAATAAGGCGGCTCCTGGTGACAGAAGCAGACATCGCAGGAGCAGGTCCCAGAGGAGATGGGACACACCATTTGCAGAAGCCCTAATATGACATAATAACAGAAAACCAGAGCAGTAATAATCTTTATTTTTTTTATATATATATAGCGCCAACATATTCATCATCGCTGTCCCCATTGGGGCTCACAATCTAAATTCCCTATCAGTAGTATGTCTTTGAAGTGTGGGAGGAAACCAGAGAAACACGGGGAGAACATACAAACTCCTTGCAGATGTTGTCCTTGGTGGGATTTGAGCCCAGGACCCCAGCACTGCAAGGCTGCAGTACGAACCACTGAGCTATCGTGCTGCCCTAAGCCGGGCAGCACGGTGAAATCCACATAAAGTGACTCCATTGCTCCATTGTGTAATTTTAATTCCCTCAGGGAATTAATCTAAAGGGGTAGTGACTATTTTGAGTCTACCGGCACTTTCCGGAAATTAGCACGCAGTGGATGTTAGAGAGTGAAAATTGCAATTATGCCATTTTATTGCCCAACACATAGTGCCCAGATTGTGCTCCAGGGGAGACACACACCGTAAATTAAGTGGGTTCTTCTCACTAAAGTAATGCCAAATGGATGCTAAATGTGCTTTGGCCACACTGCAAGGCTCAGAAGCAAGGGGGAGATTTGACTTTGGGAGATCGGATATAGCTGGATTGGGTTATGGAAGCCATGTTGCTTTTCAAGAGCCTTTATGGAAACCTCTGTTTTTTCCCTTCTTCCATGAGAGCACCACCTGAGAGAGGGTATCCGCCCACCAAGGGTACACGCGGGAGTGCAGTGGTATTATGCACCCCGTGGCTGAGCGCGCCAGCAAGTGGGACTTCCGGGGCTGCGCACATGCAGGGCACGTTTCAAGAGGTTCCGGCGCGCCCTGCTGATGTAGCGTGCCGGGACCAGGACTACACACGCGCAGGGCGCATGTCAGTTTCTGGCGCACCCTGCTGACGTTGCGCGCCGAAATGCTGGGCCATGGGGCTGCGCACACGCAGGGCACGTGTCAGGAAGTGACACGCCCTGCGGCAAGAGCCGCAGTCACCAGAGCAGCAGCAGCAGGGGCCACCAAAGCAGCCTCAGCAGCAACAGCAGCTCAATCAAGGCCACAGCAGTGGCAGTCGGACAAGCGGCAGCAAGACCAGCCGGAGGAGCAGGGCAGGTCGCGAGTCCACCACCTCCAGCCGGGAGCAATCATATGCATTGATCCAGCCTTAATCTCCGGTACCCTGAACGGCAGAGTAGTGAGTGATCTACGTGAAAGTTCACCATAGTAGATGGGTCCCTTTTTTTTCTATGTATTTTTTCTACTAGGAAACCCCCAAAAAGTGTAGTGCCAAGAGGAATAACAAGGAGTGTGCGCTGTGCGGGGTTAATTTTCCCAGCATACTAAAAAGCTTAGCCCGAGTTGTATCCGAGAAACCATATCACAGGAAACACCTAATTTTGCTATGGATTTAAAATCTTTAGTCCAGACGGAGGTTAGGGACTCCCTAAAGACGTTGGCTACACGTAAAAAGAGTAGGAAGCTGAGACGTCATACATCAGACTCAGAAGAATCTGTAGTATTCCAGGGCAAGGGGAAGTCTATTTCCTCTCCTACCTACTCGTCATCCTCATAATCATCATCTTCCTCAGTTAGCGATACAGGAGGTAGGCCGTGTTTTCCAGTGCAAAACACGGATAAGCTGATTAAAGCCATCAGAACAACTATGGGCATAGCCGATACCAAGACCTCTAGGACTGTTCAGAACATCATGTTTGGGGGTCTTGATCAGAAGAAGAGGCGCACATTCCCCGTCAATGAGAGGATCGTTCATCGACAGGGAATGGAAAAGACCTGATAGGAGAGGGCAGTTACCATCACCTTCAAAGAGAAGATACCCGTTTGAGGAAGAAGAGTCAACCAGGTGAGATAAAACCCCAAAAATTGACGTGACAGTATCAAAATTCTCTAAAAAAAAATCCACCCTGCCGTTTGAGGATTTAGGAGCTTTCAAAGATCCTCTTGATAAAAAAGCGGAAACCTTATTAAAACAAACCTGGGAGTGACCAGCGGGAGCATTGAAACTGGCAGTCGCAGCCACTTGCACAGCCAGGTAAATGATGGTCTGGTTGCAGCAGCTAGAAGACCAGATTAAAGGGGACATTCCAAGGGAAAAAATCCTGGCCTGTCTTCCGCTAATGCAGGGGGCGGCTGCCTTCCTCGCGGACGCGTCGGCAGATTCGGTAAGGCTGGCCGCCAGATCAGTGAATTTATCCAACGCAGCTCGCAGAGCTCTGTGGCTCAAGAGCTGGTCAGGTGATGTACAGTCTAAGATGAAACTGTGTTCAATCCCGTGTGAAGGGGAGTTTCTTTTTGGCTAAGCTCTGGATGACATACTGGATAAAGCCGCAGATAAGAAACACTGGTTTTCCAGTGTGTTGATGCCTCAGTACAAGACTTCCTTTCGTAAAAGGAAGTATAGCATAGGTACATTTTCCAGAGACCAGGGCAGATGGAAGGTCAAGGAGTGGAGGCTTCATGTTCGGAGGCCCTTCCTCTGAGAACAGAAAAACCCCTAAGTGATGGGCCTCCGCAGGTAGGAGGCAGACTGTCCCACTTCTGCCTACCTGGGAAAAAATTACATCCAGTGCCTGGATATTAGGGATTATAAAGACAGGACTAAGACTGGAATTCAGATCCATTCCCCTGCAGACGTTCATGATTTCTTCTCCCAGGATGCCCAGAGAGCAAACAGCCCTGGAGCAAGAGGTATTAAACTTAGTGGAAAAGAAGGTTCTGAGAGAGACTAATAAGCGAGCAGGGGAAAGGATTCTATTCGCCCCTTTTTCTGATAAAGAAGCCGGATGGCTCCTTTAGGATCATAATCAACTTGAAGGGCCTAAACAACTTTCTAATCTACAGACCCTTCAAGATGAAATCTATAGTAGAGACCAAAAGTTTGGACACACCTTCTCATTTAAAGATTTTTCTGTATTTTCATGACTATGAAAATTGTACATTCACACTGAAGGCATCAAAACTATGTATTAACACATGTGGAATTATATACTTAACAAAAAAGTGTGAAATAACTGAAAATATGTCTTATATTCTAGGTTCTTCAAAGTACCCACCTTTTGCTTTGATGACTGCTTTGCACACTCTTGGCATTCTCTTGATGAGCTTCAAGAGGTAGTCACCGGAAATGGTCTTCCAACAATCTTGAAGGAGTTCCCAGAGATGCTTAGCACTTGTTGGCCCTTTTGCCTTCACTCTGCGGTCCAGCTCACCCCAAACCATCTTGATTGGGTTCAGGTCTGGTGACTGTGGAGGCCAGGTCATCTGGCGTAGCACCCCATCGCTCTCCTTCTTGGTCACATAGCCCTTACACAGCCTGGAGGTGTGTTTGGGGTCATTGTCCTGTTGAAAAATAAATGATGGTCCAACTAAACGCAAACCGGATGGAATAGCATGCCACTGCAAGATGCTGTGGTAGCCATGCTGGTTCAGTATGCCTTCAATTTTGAATAATTCCCCAACAGTGTCACCAGCAAAGCACCCCCACACCATCACACCTCCTCCATGCTTCACGGTGGGAAACAGGCATCTAGAGTCCATCCGTTCACCTTTTCTGCGTCGCACAAAGACACGGTAGTTGGAACCAAAGATCTCAAATTTGGACTCATCAGACCAAAGCACAGATTTCCACTGGTCTAATGTCCATTCCTTGTGTTCTTTAGCCCAAACAAGTCTCTTCTGCTTGTTGCCTGTCCTTAGCAGTGGTTTCCTAGCAGCTATTTTACCATGAAGGCCTGCTGCACAAAGTCTCCTCTTAACAGTTGTTGTAGAGATGTGTCTGCTGCTAGAACTCTGTGTGGCATTGACCTGGTCTCTAATCTGAGCTGCTGTTAACCTGCGATTTCTGAGGGTGGTGACTTGGATAAACTTATCCTCAGAAGCAGAGGTGGTCTTCCTTTCCTGGGGCGGTCCTCATGTGAGCCAGTTTCTTTGTAGCGCTTGATGGTTTTTGCAACTGAACTTGGGGACACTTTCAAAGTTTTCCCATTTTTTCAGACTGACTGACCTTCATTTCTTAAAGTAATGATGGCCACTCGTTTTTCTCTACTTAGCTGCTTTTTTTCTTGTCATAATACAAATTCTAACAGTCTATTCAGTAGGACTATCAGCTGTGTATCCACCAGACTTCTGCACAACACAACTGATGGTCCCAACCCCATTTATAAGGCAAGAAATCCCACTTATTAAACCTGACAGGGCACACCTGTGAAGTGAAAACCATTTCCGGTGACTACCACTTGAAGCTCATCAAGAGAATGCCAAGAGTGTGCAAAGCAGTCATCAAAGCAAAAGGTGGCTACTTGGAAGAACCTAGAATATAAGACATATTTTCAGTAGTTTCATACTTTTTTGTTAAGTATATAATTCCACATGTGTTAATTCATAGTTTTGATGCCTTCAGTGTGAATGTACAATTTTCATAGTCATGAAAATACAGAAAAATCTTTAAATGAGAAGGTGTGTCCAAACTTTTGGTCTGTACTGTATAATATCAGCCATAAAGATGTTGTTCCCGGGTTGTTATATGAGTGTCCTCGACCTGAAGGACGCCTATTACCACGTCCCAATCCATACAGGATACCAGCAGTATCTGAGAGTAGCTGTGTATATCCTCAATCATGTGAGGCAATTTCAGTTCACAGCTCTGTCCTTTGGCCTCTCCATGGCTCCAAGAATCTTTACGAAGATCATTCTGGAGGTAATGGCGCATTTGAGAGAACAAGATACTCTAGTTGTCCCTTACCTGGATGACTTCTTGGTAGTATGCAAATCAAGAGAGCATTGAAAACTCGCATTGACAAGAGTCAGAGCCAGCCTGATCAATCTTGAATGGATACTGAATCTAGAGAAGTCAAGCCTGGAGCCTTGGACGGTTCCGTCTTTTTTAGGGCTTATCTTGGACTCAGAGGGATAGACTTGTCTGCTACCGGAAGACAAGAAAAACAGAATTACGTCCCTAGCCTCAGGAGTAGTCAGGAATCCATCCATGACCCTAAGGAAAGCAATGTCTCTTTTAGGTACAATGACATCATGTATCCCAGCAGTCCCGTGGGCTCAGATACACTCCCGATATCTGCAGCAAGATATACTAGCAGCGGAGAAACAACTCAGGGGACACTTGGACAGGAAGATGACACTTTCCAATACAGCCATCATCTCAATCGCATGGTGGCTGGATTGGGAGAACCTGTCACAGAGAGGTCTTTGGTCATATTAGGTCAGGGACATAATTACAGAGTACTCAAGCTGAGATGGCTGGGAGCACATCTGGGAGATCGTGTAATACAAGGAGTCTGGTCGGACAGCGAGAAAGCCTTCTCCTCAAAACATGAAGGAGCTGTCGGCGGTAAATAGTGCAGTGATGAAGTTCAATTCCCAACTACAGGGACAACACATCCGAATTATGTCAGACAACAGTCACCTATTTCAATCATCAGGGGGGCACGAGATCCCGACCTCTCCTGTTAGTGAAAGAGCAGATTCTACAGTTTGCAGAACAACATGAATTTATGCTCTCAGCTCTGCATATAAGAGGCAAAGAAAACTAAAGATCAGATTTTTTCTGTCACCCATGACTGCACAACGAGAGAGGGGATCCGCCCTTCAAGGACAGGAAACCTTCAAGATAAAAAGGGCGGCTTTCTGCTGCGATCCAGCCTGTCATGTCAATGTAGCAGAGCTGAAGCCGTCCTGGGAACCATGGAAAGGTAAGGATGAGGTTGGTTTATTATTTTACTTTTATTGCAGAAGACATTGGCTTCAGCTGGAATGGGCGTACTGGTAAGTATGGTTTAATTTAGAACAATAAAGAATTGTGTCTTTATTTCAATTAAAGGACTTTATTCTGGGTGTTTGTGTTTTTTTTTAACTTTGACTATGGGGTTAGTAATGGGGGTGTCTTATAGACGCCTCTCCATTACTTACCTGGGCTTGATGTCAGATGGCCTTATAAGCTGACATCAACCCCAACCCTATTACCCCACTGCCACCGCTACAGGGCAGTGGGAACAGCGAGGCTAAGTGCCAGAATTGGCGCATCCTATGGATGCGCCATTTCTGGGGTGGCTGACTGCTGGTGTTTCTAGCTTGGGAGGGGGCCAATATTCATGGCACCCTTCCTGGGCTATTAATATCAGCCCCCAGCTGTTTATCTAGCCTTTTATAGCTATTAAAATAGGGGGGACCCCACGTCATTTTTTTTTTTTGGGTCCCCCATTTTAATAGCTAGTACAGGCTAGGTATTCAGCTGGGGGCTGATATTAGTAGCCTGGGAAGCTCCGTGGGTATTACCCCCTTCCCAGGCTTCAAACATCTGCCCCAGCCGTCTGCTTAACCTCCGCTAGAGACTAAAATTACGGGGAACCCCACGTCAATTTTTTTTTTAATAAATCCTTTATTTTAACACTAAATGACAAGTACAGTAACCAACACTGTCACTGTACTTATTATATATGTGACTGATATGTTTCTATCTATCTAATCTATGTGTGATGCTCTATTCTTTCTGTTCTAAATTGTCGGGTACCGGTGTATGCCGCTGCTGAATTGCCGGCTTTTCATGTTTCACTGTGAGCACTTTTCCCATCAATTTGGGCAATCACTGTAATGCCACAACCACCATGGCTGTGACATTACAGTGAGTGGCAGACAATCCCTGCATGATTGGTGCTCTAAATAGCGCCAAACATGCAGGCTGGGGACCCCAGCTCCTGCTCGAGCATCTCGAGTACTGAGATGCTCGGGCGAGTACCAAGCAGTGGCGAGCATGCTCGCTCATCACTAATAACAGTATTACTGTGAAAAAATCCAGTTACGCTTTTGGTGCACGAACAGTTATCGAACATAACCTCGAACAGCCGAATTTTTTGCAAATCGTTCGTGTTCGTCGAACGACTCGAACACCGCCCAAAACAGCTTGAATTTGAGATTGGCGAACAGTTTGAGTCTAACACCGCTCATCTCTACTTTTCGCAAACAAACGAAACAGAAAAACAAAGATCTTCTGCTCCTTAAATCCAACAGAAAGACCCTATGCAGTAGATGCATTACAAATACCCTGGAGCTTTGGCCTAGCCTATGCTTTCCCCCCCGTTAATGTTAATGCCAACGATTTTGAGGAAGATCCGGGAGGAACAGGCAAGGGTCATACTAATCTCCCCATTCTGGCCCAAGAGACCCTGGTTCACCTGGATAAAGAGGATGTCCCAGTCAGATCCATGGGTCCTTCCAGATGCTCCAGATCTCCTTAAGCAAGGCCCAGTCTTCCATCCTCAGAGGTCAGGCATTTGATGGCCTGGAGTTTGAAAGGTCGTTACTAATCCAGGAAGGGTTTTCTCCAGGTCTAGTCACTACTCTGCTCAAAAGCAGGAAGCCTGTGAGGACTAAGATCTATGGTAGGACATGGGCAAAATTCCTATCTATTTTGGCGCACTCTGCTAAGGTTAAAATTCCTATTAAAGCTATTCTGGAATTTCTTCAAAGTGTCTTAGATATGGGGTTGGCTACCAGTACCCTTTAGGTGCAAGTATCAGCACTTGGAGCTTTATATAACTATAATTTGGCAGCAGATAGATGGGTTATCAGGTTTAAAAAGGCGTACGATAGATCCAGACCTATTGCTACCCCGAGAATGCCTCCCTGGGATCTAAACCTGGTCCTGGAAGCCCTGACTAAGTCTCCTTTTTGAGCCCTAAGGAAGCGTGAAAGAAAGAACTCTCACTCTGAAGACAGCGATACTGATAGCGCTAACATCAGCCCATAGAGTTAGTGACTTACAAGCTCTGTCAGTAAATCATCCTTTTACACAGGTCACTGTAGATGGAGTTGCGTTAAGACCAGACCTGGCCTATTTTCCGAAGGTGGCCTCCAAATTCCATAGAACACAGGAGATCATTCTCCCCTCATTGTATCCTAACCCAAAAGATTTAGAGGAACAGAGGCTTCATACTCTAGATGTTAGACTGGTTTTGGTTCAGTATTTGGAGGTAACAAGGCCTTGGAGGAGAAGTGATGCCTTATTTGTCTCCTTCCAGGGAGCTAGTAAGGGACTTAAAGTTACAAGGGGAACTATAGCTAGATGGATCAGGGACGCCGTTAGCTTAGCATATTCCCCTAGTAATGTGCCGGTTTCAGAGAACCTGAAGGGCCATTCCACAGAGCTGGTGCAGCCTCCTGCACTGAGAAGGCGGAAGTGTCCATTGATAACATATGTAAGGCAGCAACATGGTAATCTCCTTCTACCTTACCATTACCGGCTTGATCTTTCTTCATCTGCTGATCTATCCTTTGAGAGAAAGGTGTTGCAAGCGGTGATCCATTCCTAAGGTGTCTGTTCTATATAAATCTCAGGTGGTGCTGTCATAGGAGAAGGGGAAAAAAATCATAGTTACCTACCAGTAACGGGATTTTACAGAGCCCATGACAGCACCCTTGTATACCCCCCCCCCCCTTTTTTTTTGATCACTTATGGTGTTCTCTATATATGGGTGTATAGTCAGAAATGTTTTATTGGTGGTTGTTGTGTACTAGCATACTGTCTGGAGGTCCTCTAAAACAAAACTGATGCGGAGGAGAGGTACCGCCTTTTTTATTAAGCAGGTTTCCTGTCCTTGGTGGGCGGATACCATCTCTCAGGTGGTGCTATCATGGGCTCTGTAAAATCCTGTTACCGGTAACTATGATTTTTTTCTATTTACAGACGATGGACCTGAGTGGGGCTTGTTGTTTGTGAGATGAGTAGAAGTTTTTATTGGTATTATTGTTGCCTACATAACTTGCTGGCTTTTTATTCCATATTTGGGAGGCAGAATGAACAAACAGTTGAAAACCACGCTCTACTGGTTCATCCTATGAGGTTTTCTATTAGATTGTGAAATGTCAGTGTCTTGGTGAATAATTAATTCAATATATTTACATAACTTGCCATTATTATAGACAGTTTAAGTAGAAATGTAAAAAAATATAAAATCCAAGGATATTTTATTGAAAAATAATAGATTTTTATCTTGGCAGATGACTGTACCTGGAGATCAGAGGGACGGCCGACATCTTCAATCTTTAAATCAGATCTTGAGATCCCACAGGATACAATTGAAGTGAATGCTATTACTCCAGATATACCATCATCCCTTCACAGCAAAGATCTGTCACCTGATCCTTTGAAACAGGTCCTGTCTTCTGATTCATTACCGACTACTAAGGAAAATCATAGTCACAAATTAAGCATTAAAAAACAAACTGCTCCTAAAGAAAAGAAGACCTTTTTAGAATATGGAAATAGTTTTCCTCTCAAAAAATCTCTTCCTAAACATCAAAAAATTCACACAGCCGAGAATAGATTTTCTTGTTCCAAGTGTGGGAAATATTTTAACAAGAAATCAGATCTTGTTAGACACCAGAGAACTCACACAGGGGTGAAGCCTTTTTCATGTCCAGAATGTGGGAAATATTTTAAACAGAAATGCCATCTTGTTAAACACCACAGAACTCACACAGGGGAGAAGCCATTTTCATGTTCAGAATGTGGTAAACATTTTAAACAGAAATACAGTCTTGTTATACACCAGAGAACTCATACAGAGGAGAAGCCTTTTTCATGTTCAGAATGTGGTAAACATTTTAAATGGAAATACAGTCTTGTTATACACCAGAGAACTCACACAGGGGAGAAGCCTTTTTCATGTCCAGAATGTGGGAAATATTTTAAACAGAAAGTGCATCTTGTTAAACACCACAGAACTCACACAGGGGAGAAGCCATTTTCATGTTCAGAATGTGGTAAACATTTTAAACAGAAATACGGTCTTGTTATACACCAGAGAACTCATACAGAGGAGAAGCCTTTTTTCTGTTCAGAATGTGGTAAACATTTTAAATGGAAATACAGTCTTGTTATACACCAGAGAACTCACACAGGGGAGAAGCCTTTTTCATGTTCAGAATGTGGTAAACGTTTTAAACGGAAATGCCATCTTGTTGAACACTACAGAACTCACACAGGGGAGAAGCCTTTTTCATGTTCGGAATGTGGTAAACATTTTACACAGAAGTACAGTCTTGTTATACACCAGAGAACTCATACAGAGAAGAAGCCATTTTCATGTTCAGAATGTGGGAAATATTTTACACGGAAAGCAACTTTTAATAAACATCAGAGAAGTCACACAGGGGAGAAGCCTTTTTCAAAATTCAATTTTTATTGAAAGGTTAAATAATTTTCAATTACAAAAATACAAAAAAAAAAGAATAACCAGGACAATATCAGCATCAGTATATCATAGAATATAAGTATAAGGTCCAATAAAACATCAAGTTATAGGAAGAAAAAGGAAGGAAAGGAACATTTTACGCCAACAGTATTACAATTATGAAGTTACTAAAATCCAATGGAAACTATACATAGTGCAGCCAGGCCCGAACCAATGCAGAGCACAATCCGGACGGAGAAGACACGCACCAGAGAAAAGGGTGGGTCACATTAGTGTGATGTAAGACGGTAGGCATCGGATTCCTGGAATTCAATCCAGTCTCTCCAAGTCTCACAGTATCTATCACAACCAGTGGGGGATCGGGCAATCAAATGTTCCATCCTATTTAGAAGAGCTATGTCACAGAACCACTCCTCCAGAGTAGGTGGAGAAGTACTTTTCCAGTGACGAGGAATGATATTCTTAGCAGCCTATATAAGGTAGCTTACTAAAGACCTTTTGTATTTGGTGAGACTAGTTGGAATCATAAAGAGCAAAAGAGATTCAGGAGAGTCGGGCAGAGAAGCATTTTTCATGTTCAAAATTTGGGAAATCTTTTAACCAGAAAGCGCATCTTGATAGCCACCAGAGAACCCACACAGGGAAGAATGCAGCAACTACACCCAATTAGTCTCTGTACAGACAGGCCCTAGCTGCACAACTAAAAATAACACCTCAGACCTAACTCCCTAATAAGTCGTTGAGGAGTTTCTCTTACCTCCTGAGGAATCAGGGGGGGAGGGGGGGGGGGCAGCAATACACTGTCAACAAGGGGAAAGAAAAGTGTGAAGATATGAAAACCCTGAGTGAGAAACTAAGACACATTCATATAGGGCACAGAAGGCAAGCTAATGAGAACCAAAAATAAAAGGAACAAGTATAATCTCCCAGAAACCTAACATTGTTAGAATGAAAAGGTACTGGGAGGGAAAGAAAACAGACAAGGAGGATTGTTTCACCTTTGCGGTGAAACTTACAAAATTCATCCTCACCCACAATTATTTGAATTTGATAACATTTATCTACAGGAGACTGGTACAGAAATGGGAAGTAAAATGGCTCCATAGTACGCAAATCTTTTTGTGGCCAAGCTTTATAGTGACTTCTTGTCCTCATGTCCCATCAGGACTCTTGCCTACTACTGTTACATTGACGATATTTTAATCATCTGGACAGAATCTCAGCAACAGCTTAAGACGTTCCATGAACACTTTAATCAATTTCATCTCACCATCAACTTAACACTCAACTACTCCTGTACTGAAATTAACACCTTGGTGGCCTCAGAAAGGCCTTTTTGAACGAGAGCTACCATACAAGAACAATTGTAAACCAGATTGCAAGAGCCACCATAATATTATGGAATCATCTCCTACATTTCAAAACTAAACAAGAAAGCAATCTGGTGTCTCTAGTAGTCACCTACAATCCAAATCTGGAGATGCTAATGGGAGCTGCATGGAAATTACAACCATTATTACAAAAAGATGCTGATTACAATCTATATTTCCAGACCCAGCACTTCTGTGATTTAGGCAGCCCCCAAATCTAAGAAGCATCATTATCAGAAACTCCCTGTCCTCTCCAACAGCTACAGGAACTTTTCCCTGCAGCCAGAAAAAAATGTAAAACCTGTCTATTTATAATGACCACTGACAAGATAAGGATTCCCAACTCAAATCAGGAGACAACCACAAGATCCCAGGTACTTTCAGCTTCATCACTTCTAATGTAGTGTACTTAATTATATGTACCAAATGTCCAGCTGGCGGTCTGTACATAGGGGAGACAGGGCAAAAACTTAGAACAAGGATGAATTTTCATCGCCACACAATAAAAGAAAAAAGAATAGATCTACCTGTGGCCAAACATTTTTTATCCCTGATCACAGCATCATGGACATGAAATTACTTGTATTAAAAGGGAACTTCAAATCTCAGAGAGACAGAAAAATGTGGAATTACAAACTTATGACAATCTTTGACACACTCACAGATCAGGAGTTAATGTGTCACATGGATTTATGTCAACTAAGAAACGTGCTCCTCAGACCGTTTTGGGCGTCACAATCATGGACCAGACCTCAATCACAGGACAATAAAACTTTCACACTCCTTATCAATGAACTGTTCCAATATTCATGGCCACAACTGCTTCTCCCTCTCCCATGCTAATAGTTCTGCTTCACGCAACTTGTCTTATCTATTGCATTATTCCTGTGCCCTGTTGTGTATAAATATATGACACTTCAGATTTTGTGTTATACTGTGTCTGAAAAGAGACCTGAGTAGTCTTGAAATTTTGCAATTTACCATCTTTTCAGTTAGCCAAAGGTATCAACTACTGAAGACTCTCAAATTTTAATATTTTTCTCCAAACAGCAATTTTAAGATCTCTCCACAGGTGTTCAATGGGATTTAGATCCAAGCTCATTGGCGGTCACTTCACAACTCTCCAGCACTTTGTTTCCATCCATTTCTGGGTGTTTCTTGATGTATGTTTGGGGTCATTGCCATGCTGGCAACCCATGACCTAGAACGCAAACCCAGCTTTCTGAGACTAGGCACTACATTGCCACACAAAATCCTTTGGTAATCTTCAGATTTCATGATGACTTGCACACAGTGAAGGCACCCAATGCCAGAGGCAGTAAAACCACTCCAAAACATCTTTGAACCTCCACCATATTCCACTGTAGTTACTGTGATCTTTTCTTTGCATGCTTCGTTCTGTTTAAACAGTAGAACGATGTGCTTTTACCGAAAAGCTCTATATTGGTCTCCTCTGTCCACAAGACGCTTCCCCAGAAAGGGTTTTAGCTTACTCATGTACATTTTGGCAAACTGCAGTGTAGCTTTTGTATGCCTCTGTGTCAGCTGTGGGGTCCGCCTTATTCTCCTGCCATAGCGTTTCATTTAATTCAAATGTTGACGGCTGGTTCACGTTGGCACTGAAGCACCCTGAGCATGCAAGACAGCTTGAATTTCTTTGGAACTTTGGTGGGGCTACTTATTCACCATCTGGACTACCCTTTCGTCAGTTTTTCTTCTGTCCACATCCAGGGAGATTAGCTACAGTGACATGGGTTGTAAATGTATTGATTATGTTGTGCACCATGGACAAAGGAACATCCGGATCTCTGGAGATGGACTTGAAAAATATCAAGAATTTCAAGATTAGAACAATTTTGGTTCTCAAGTCCTCAAACAGTTCTCTTCTTCTCTTTCTGTCCTCCATGCTTAGTATGGCACACGCTTGCACACAATGCAAAGATTGAATCAACTTCTCCCTTTTTATCTGGTTTCAGGTGTGATTTTCATGTTGCCCACACCTGTTACTTGCCACAATTGAGTATGAACGAGTTTCACATGCTTGAAACGAAGTTGTTTACCCACACCCCACAATTTTGAGAAAAGGTGCCAACAATTTTGACCGGTCCATTTTTTCTGGTTTTGTGTGAAATTATGTTCACTTTGCCTTTTTTTATCTGTTTTTTTTTGTGTTATTCACATACACATAAAGGAAATAAACATGTATAACAAAATATGTGTAATTGCAATAATTTTCTGGGAGAATTACGTCATTTTCTGGAACAATATCAAGGGAGCCAACACTTTGACCATGACTTGTTTTTGTTGCAGCATTTCATCCTCTACATGTTCAGCTATATTAGAAGGCTTGTAGCAAATTCCAATTAACAGCGTTACATTATTGGCATTTCCTTGTACATTTACCCATACTGACTCTACATTGTCGAAGCTCCCCTCCAATGTCGTCATTTAGCACAGGTCTTAAGTTGGATTTAATGAAAATACCCACCCCTCTACCTTTTTATCTTTCCTAACCTTTTGAATGTAGTGTAATCCTCTGTTTATCACTCAGTCGTGACTTGCCAGCCAGGTTTCCGTAATGCCCACCACATCGTAATCTGTGGCTGACATTAAGAGTCTCTAATTCATTAATTTTGTTTGCAAGACCTCTTGCATTTGCCAGCAGACATTTAATACTATTAACTATTTATTACTCCTTCTTGCCTCCTTACTTTCCTTGAATGTCCCAGCCCCCTAAATCCTCATTGACCCCTACTGTCTCTCTCTCTGTCTACTCTATCCCCATATTTTCACAAAAAACCTCCCTCCCCCCAGATCCCAGTTTAAAAGCTCCTCCATCCATCTGACCATTTTTCACTGCAGCACATCTGCACCCCCCCAGTTGAGGTGCAGCCTGTCCCTATCGTAGAGCCTGTAGCCAGCAGAAGTAGGCCCAGTTCTCCATGAACCCAAACCCTTTATCCTGCCACTTATTTATCTCCTTAAGTTCCCGCTAACTTTCTAGTGACGCTAGTGGAATCGGCTGTATTTCTGCAAACACTACCTTAGAGGTCCTGTACTTCAACTTCTCTCCTAATTCCCTGTGACCTTCCACCTTCCTCTAACTTTGTCATTGGTACCAATGTGTACCATGACTGCTGGGTTTTCCCCAGCCCCACCCAATAATCTGTTTATCTGATCGCAGGAAGATCCCCCATATTAACTTGGGAGCTACCTTAAGGACCATAATATTTCCACTTAACGAGATAGTGCAGACAGCGCCTGACCCACCTGGAACTAAGAACTCGCTCTACCTCATACTCCCGACACCCTTCCAAATCCACCTTATTTATGTCTTGAGGTCCCCTCAAATTTTTTTAAAAGAGAAAAATGGAAAGAATTATGATTTTCCAGGTAATAAGAAGTTGCAACTTAACTGTCACATGATTTAAATTTGTAATAATTTTATAAGGACCTACAAATTTAGGTGCAAACTTTCTATATGTGACCTTTAAGCGCAGATATTTTGAGGGCAACCACACAAAATCCCCCACCCTAAAGATAGAAGCTTTCCTACGTCTGCAGTTAGCACCACTTTTGGCCTGGTCACTAGCTACCAAAAAATCCCTTTTGTCCTCCCTCCAGACCTTAATTAATTGGGACAAAATCTCTCCTCCACTGGCAGGGATGATTGTAATCCTGAAATATTCCCAAACTCTAGATTAAAACTACAGCAGCTAAAAAAAGGCAAGGTCCCGGTAGCCTTTGAGGAACGGTTATTTAGAGCACTCTTGATAAGGGGCAGAGATTCCACCCAGTCTTCCTGATTAGAGGAGACAAAACATCACTAATACTGCTCTATTTCCTGGTTCATCCTTCTGGTTGACCATTAGTCTCGATATAAAAACTGAGAGAAAAAAGCAGCTTATTACCCAATCTGGAGCAAAAACTAGCCAGAAATTGAACCGCTGAATCAAAAATTATATTTTTGGGAACACCATGAAATTTAATCTATGAGAAATGAACAAAGTTGCTAAGATCCTAGCAGTTGGCAACTTTTGAAGCAGGACCAAAAGAACCTTTTTGCTCAAATGTTCCACCACCACCCACACGACAGTAATACCACCAGAGTTAAGCAAATCATTGACAAAGTCCATGGACAAGTGGGTCCAGGGCTGCAACGAAACATCGTTAGGGAAGAGATAACACACTGAGCTTGATGAGAGGCTTTAGCCTTGGAACAGACTTTGCATTTCCAAACATACTCTCCAATATCCTTAAGAGCATTCTGCCACCAAAAGGACCTAGAAAGAGATCTCCAAGTGGCAGACGAACCCGCGTGCCTAGCTAAAAAGGAATCATGTTCTTCATCAAAAAGATCTACACGTAAAGAGGGCAGTACATAAAGCTTGTTCATAGGTAAACCTTCCTGCACATCCTGAATGCGCTGCCTAAGATCTTTACCCACCCCTCTGTGACTGGAGAGGTGGATGGCCGTATATGACCCTTAGGGCTCATACCCATATGTGTGTAAAAAACGTTTCGATATATGGACCGGAAAATCGGATGAGTGTCATGCGATTTTCATGAGGACAATGCAATTTTTCGCACCTAGCATCCATATGACATCCGTATGCAATGCGTTTTGCTTTCTCTGCAACTATTATTCGATAATCATTTACAGTGTTATATGCTACAGAATAGTAATCTATCCGTAAAAATTGGATGCCATATGGATGGTCCATGTGCCATCCGTTTTTTTTCTCGCGCCCATTGACTTGCATTGGCGAGTCTTGTCCGATATATGTGGCAAATTGCAGCATGCTTCGATTTTTTGTGCAGATGAGCAGGGACTCATAGATTAACATTGATCAGAGTGCGATCCAATTTTTTATCGGATTGCACTCATCCGTTTTTCACGCAGATGAGTATGAGCCCAATGCAAGAAAAACAGACTAGAGCAATCCGATAATAAATCGGATTGCACTCTGATCAATGTTAATCTATGAGGTACATCTCATCTGTGATTTTTTTTTCTCAGCTGAAATCGGACTGAGAAAAAAATCGCAGCATACTGCGTATATCGGATGAGACTCACCAATGCAAGTCAATGGGACCAGCCATATGCCATCCAATTTTTATGGATACATTATCATTCTGTAGCACAGAACACTGTAAATGGTCTTGTAAATGATGGCAGAATAATAGTTGCAGAGAAAAAAAACGCATACGGATGTCATACGGATGCTAGGTGCAAAAAATCGCATTTTCCTCTCATGAAAATCGCATGGAACTCTTCCGTTTTTTCGGTCCAGAATACGGAATTTTTTTGTTCACACATGTGGGTATGAGCCCTTAGCCGGACTCTTCTGAATATAGTTTTTCAAGGCCGCCCTCCCTGGAAGGGGTTAAACATACGAGATTTCTGCCTTTTAGCTCCTGGTATGGAGTGGATAGCACAATCATATGCCGCCATATAGTAGACGTCCGGTAACTGGTGATAATCACCTCATGTGTCGTCTATTTGTCTCCAAGCAGGAAAATCCCACGTTACATTCCACACATAAAACTGTAGAAAAGGCGGCGCGGGGTAATTGTGCCAGTAGTGAGGGGCAAATAATGCCGGAAATGTCACTGACTGCAGAGAAGTTTCTCCACCGGCTCTGCAGGTGGAGGTATGTGGAGATTCCTCATTACTGGGCGCAGGGGGCATTAACCCCTTCAGCACGGAGACTCTTTTGGGGTATTGTGTGGTGTGAACAGTGAGGTAACAGCTGTGGACAGAATGCGGCTTAGCTGGTTCCCGTCCACATTAGATCCATTCAGACGACTGCAGGATGAAGAACAGAAGCCCAGAGAAGTCCTCACACAACGCCATTATTCATCTCCTAGTTCTATCACAGAATACTGTATGTGGCAGGTACTTGATGGATCTTCTGCTTTCTGGACCGGTTCCTCCTCTAAGTCCTATTAAACCTTTCTCCCCAGAGCCTGTTTGTTCACCTTCCTGAGCAGTATCACTTTATGAGGTAATAACTCTGGAGCTTCAGTGGATCCCAGTGATTCTGAGATTGAGTTTTCTTGACAAATTGTTCTTCATGTTAGTGGTCAATTTAGGACGATATTTTTTGCTTTTATTTGTGAAAATATCAGAAATTTGGAGAAAGTTTCACAATTTTCAAATTTTTCATTTTTATGCCATTAAACCTAAGAGTTCTGCGACACAAAATAGTTAATAAATAACATTTCCCACATGTCTACTTTACATCAACACCATTATTGAAACATAATTTTTTATGTTAGGAAGCTAGAAGGGTTAAAAGTTTATCATCAATTTCTCATTTTTCCAATGTGTGGTGAGCACCTTGAACCCCAAGGTGCTTCATGAGCCGTGAAAATAAAAAAAACCTAATTTTCCCCACAAAAATGTTGTTTTAGCCCCAATTTTTTTATTTTCACAAAAGTTACAGGAGAAAATCGACTCCAAAATTGGTTGTGCAATTTCTCCTGAGTAAGCTGTTAACCCTTATGTGGTGGAAAACTAACACATTGCACGGCTCTGAAGGGAAGGGACGCCATTTTGGCTGGAATAGGTAGCGGACACCATGTCTCATTTGAAGAGCCGCTGACATGCCAAAACAGCAGAAACCCCCTCAGGTGCCCCCATTTTGGAAACTACACCTCTAGAGGAATTCAACTAAGGGAGTAGTGAGCATTTTTAACCCTCAGGCGACTCACAGAATTGTATAACATTGAGCTGAGCAAAAGAAATATAACCATTTTTCCACTAAAATGTTACTTTGGCCCTAAGTTTGTAATTGGAGAAAACAAACAATACAATTTATTATGCAATTTCTCCTGAATACGTCAATACCCCATACGTGGTCAAAAACTACTTTTGAGGCACAGTGCGTAGCTCAGAAGGGAAGGAACACCATTTTACAGTGCAGATTTTTCTGTTATGGTTTGTGGGTGCCATGTCACATTGGCAGAGCCCCTGAGGTTCCAGAACAGCAGAATCCCCCTTAAGTGAATAGAAGAATGGTAGCACTCACCATAAGTATGCGGGATCTGCAATATTTATTTGGATAAAGACATAAAGGAACAGCGGTGCAGGAGGAGTGCGGGGGAGAACGTTACTGGACTACGGACGTTTCACGCTTGATTTTGCTTCTACGGGTCTACATCCGTATAATGTACAGTGGACCTATAGAAGCGCAATTAAACGTGAAATGGCCGCAGTCCAGTAACGTTCTTCCCCGCACTCCTCCTGCACCAGTTCTCCTTTATGTCTATCCAAATAAAGATTGCAGATCCCACATACCTATGGTGAGTGCTACCATTCTTCTATTCACTTACTGCATATACATGGACTCTGGGTATTAGCACCGCTGACCCTAGGCTGATCCTGCAGCAAATCTCTCCTGAGGACGTCTGCTCTGGATGAACGAGTCCTGGTGCTAGCTTAACTCTTTCATAGACCCCCCCCCCCCTTAAGTGATCCCATTTATAAACGACAACTCTCAATGAAGACATCTATGGGTGTAGTGATCATATTGACACCAGAGGAGTGTCACAGAATTTTATGTACCATCACTGCAATGCATCACACCAGTGTTACACTGACATAAGCCTCTTACACCATGCTACTGGCATCTTACAAAAAAATGAAGGTTCTTAGCACATAAATTGGCAAATTTATGTATGCCCATCAACCACTGCAAGGTGACCTCCGCATGATGGGTAACTATCCTCCTAAACATGCTTCTTTTAGGCTACAAGCCTAAGAACCTTAATTTTTTGTAAGTACATTTTATTTAGCAATAATGCAGTTTAGCTCTTATGTTCTCAGTGTTTGCATGTGTCTTGGCCCTTACAGTGTGCTACTGTGCTTTCTTATTATATGTTATGCCGTCATTGCAGCGTGCACCTGTTCACACTATATGGAGGTGCTGGTCAGGTTTTTTGTTTTCTTGCAGTTTACCATGGAGTTTTGACTGCCTCCTTTTCTGACTCTGCACTCCACCCATCAGCCCAAGGGTGCTTTTAATTAGTGTTGGTTTCTACCTGCCCACTTAAAATTGTAGGCTTATAGCCCAAGGGAGGCACGTTTAGGAGGATAGTTACCCATGCTACTGGCATCATCTAAGCAGACCACTGTTGCTGGCAGACTGGATGTCATCATGACGACCTCGGGTTGATTTGATAACCATAGGGCCCTCTCGATGACATTCTGGGGGCAATGATTGGACAGAAGAGGGAATCCCTTACCTCTCCTAGCCTACTAAATATTGCGATTGATATCGATCGCAGCATTTAGTGGGTTAAACCACTAGGTGCAGGCACTGCACCTGGCTATGAGAATTGTGGCTTGGCTATCATGTAGCCAAGACCCCGGCAGCGATCACGCTGTCACAGCTTCTGTGCCACGCATGATAGCCATGTCGTACCTATACAACATCAGTCAGAAACCCCATCCGACCATGATGTATAGGTATGTCAAATGTCATGACGGGGTTAAGGATTAGGTGATAACTAATTGCAGCCTTCAAACTAGTTCTTTGTTCTCCTTTTAATGCATGGGGTGATACAGCATTCAAATATGCCAAAACAATAAAACTGTTCTCCAGGGGTTCTCCAGCAATGTCATAAAGATGGCCTTTGTCACATATTTCAGAGTGCAGTCTGTCCCAGTCACGTGTCAGGATGGGTTGCAGAATGAAGAAACACAGCTTGAGAAGTGTCTCAACTTTCAGAGAAGCGGCGTCATGAACAAACAAACCTCAGGTAGCCAAAGAGCAGGGCTGTGACATGATAAAAAATAAATCCTCCCGCTGACTGAGCACAACAGGGGTTTTTCTTCTGCTTCATCCTCCTCTATGCTTAACTGTATACCCGTTCTGCTCTGTCTGCCTGATGGCGTTACAACAGGGAATGGCGACGGACTGAGCATGTAGAACTGAGTCTGGAGAGAAAAAAACCCTGTTGTGCTCAGTCAGCGGGGAGGTTATATTTGTTCTCATGTCACAGCCCTGCCCAGTGGCCGAGTGACGTATGGTTGTTCAACAATTACCCCGCGCTGCTCCTCTCACAATTGTTGCATTTCTTGAGCTGTTTCTTAAGTCTGCAACCCTCCCTGACACATGAAAAGGATGGGTTGCAGTTTGAAATATTTAATGAGGACCATTTGTAAGCTTTGTTTATACGATACAGTTTCCCTTAATAGTGAGATTTTAGTATTATGTATACCTATCCATGTACTATAGATTTGGGTTACTGCAAATCATATTGGCTAAACATACTCATCAAAATTGCTAAGAGGAGTATTTTTACCCCTCTGTAAAATATGTAGCATGACCTCTTCCAGAGCCTGTCCTATGGAACAGTGGGGGTACCACCAGTCAGACCCTCAGCCAAAAGAAACTTATGTCACTTTACAATAAAACTGTACAAAATGTTTCGTCCCATATGATCTCTGCAATTAATCAAGCTGCATGGGGCATATGGAAGCAAAGTTGCCACAGAAAGCCGATTAATCTCTTATGATAAAAAAAAACATAAGCTTTGGTCCGAATCATGCTTAGGTTTAAATATTTTCAGAAAAAGACTGAGGGGATATTTTGAAGATCTTGGCAGAGACACCTGTTCTATATGTCAAACCTATAGGGCTCTTGTCAATATGGGTTATTTGGAGATAACTAATGATCATTAGCCATATGTTTAAAATATGTCAACATGAGGTAATTGTGCACGTAGTCAAAATACATATTCCATTACTAGTTTTTCTTAATATGGAGAAGCTACTAATATATCAGCAAGTTGCCATATTGGGTTATAAAACTGTAAAAATAGTCTCCAATGTATGTCTATGGGGCAAGATGGTATATAAGCAGAGACAGTTGTATGGAGAGTAGATACCTCATACCTTGAGAATCTCCACCACGGATCATCTCATGATTCTAAGACTGGATGGATACGTAAGAACTTATAATTGCTTCCTTTCTCTTTTTAACCTGATACTTCTTTTGTGTGCTATGAACTATTTTTCCATTTTTGTAATCACTTTTGAATGAACATTAAATAGCTTTTGTTTTATCCGCACAACTCAATATTGCTTTTCTTCTATCTTCACCGTGTCCTTACCTAAAATAAGGAAGTCTTAATTTTTCTAACCTTAATGGCGAGCCACAGCCAGTTCTGATTTTTTTTGTGCTATTTTTGTGTGGAATCCTTCTCCTTGTACAAAGGGGGGTGGAGAGAGTTTGTGCTAAAAATCTACTTGTACAAGTCTTAGGAATTTCATACATTCACAAGGATCAGACGGAATCTACAGGACGTTGAGGAGTGTCTCCAAAGCATACAACCACGTGGAGGTCTGCGGAACACAGAAAAGCCACAAAGGACCATCCATTGACGGTTGGATCAATCCAGGAGAGGAAAAGCCATTCCATAGGTGAGAAATGGATTTTATTCATGACTATTCTTAAAAAAGTAACATACAATTTAAGTTTGTTCATAGTCATACAGATGCACAATTATGGTCTAGTTTGTATAGCCAATGTGAAGCAGAGAATCTTAGTATTGATAAAAGTTTTTTTTCTGTAAAAAAGTTACAGAGAAAACTTCAAAATGTGATGCATATGGTCCGTGAGTACAATAATTTGCTTTTTGAAAAAACTGACACACAGAAAGCATGGATTATCACACAGGACATCACTCATACTGACAAACAGGTGGACACACAAGAGACCAGTCATACTGAGTGAGACACAAGACGCTGACGGGGATTACTTTGATTGTCCAAATTGTTTGATTTTGGCAGAACATATTGAACAATTGGATCAAATTGATACTCGGACAAAGTTATTGTCCAAATTACACCAAGACATAAAAAAGGTTTCTGTAAGTACAAGATTAAATAGTAAAAGTGAAGATAATACCTCCACATCATTTGTACAAGACACACAAGATCCAGATATTTCAGTAGAAGGTTTACAGGGAAATGAATTACAAAGGAAAAAATTACATGACAGAGCAGCACGAATCAATCTTAACACTAGAACTACTGATGGAGTCATTTTGACTCCTTTCGTTTTTTATTTCTCTTCTGTGATTACATTTTTCAGAATTCCGGCTTGAAACTCGGTGACTTTTCCTCAAATATGATGTGAAAAAAGATTTTGTGAGAATAAATAATTTTGGTGAAAAATTTGCGCGTTTTTTTCAAAATTTACCAAGAACTACTGAAGGGAGTCATTTTGACTCCCTACTATATTTTGAGGTCCTTTTGTCACTAAATGTTGCTATAAAGTTTTGTGCATAATTTTTTCACTCTGTCTTACTTACCCTGATGTTCATATAGATGTAGTTCAATTTACATGTCAACTTTTCACATTTTCCTTGTGTTTTACCTGCTTGTATTACTGTGTAATGCTGAACAAAATAGCTTGTTTACTCTAGGCTCTTATCTTATGCTAATGAAGGGTGGTGTTTTTCTAAGGTCCTAGCAGGAGACAGTATTCTGGATAGTAACTTTACTTTCAGTTCAGCTGAAGAGACAAAGAGAACAGACGCAGACATACGAGCTCTGAAGACTCATACAGGTATGAATTGTTATGAAATAGTTTAGCTGTCTGTCAACTGATTCAGCCCACCTACTTTTGAAGGTGGCAGAACAGTTATTATTTCTTTTAGTTTTCATTTCATTTCTATTTTTCAGCAGGGAACTATATAGAATTATGGAATTTGTGAGGAATATGGAGAGAAGACGTTTGATAAAGCCTCAGGATATTCTGGCTACTTTGCAATCCATACCGGAGGATGAATCGGAATCCGAATTGCAGGAACATGTATTTGATTCTGACAGTGATGAAGATTTCATTCCTCAGAACATATCAAGTGAATCTGAAGACTCAGAAGGAACAAATCCAGAAGGTAAGTAGTTATGTGTATTTATTTGTTCTTCCACACACTGAGTTAGGGCCTGTGCACACTAGCAGAATTCTGGCTGAATAGCCATCTGGATATTCTTGCCGCAATACAGGCCGTACCTGCCCGCTCATGCCTGAAGCTCCGCTCCAAACCCCGGGCTGGAGCCGCTGTCAGGGACAGAGCAGCTCTTGCTTACGCGCGAGCACGGCTCCGTCCCAGACAGCGGCTCCAGCCTGGGGTTCGGAGCGGAGCTTCAGGTATGAAACTTCGCTCTGTACCTGAGCGGGCAGGTACGGGCCGGATTGTGGTGAGAATATCCGGTCGGATATTCCGCCGCTAATCCAGCCAGTGTGCATGGACCCTTACAAAACAAAAATTCTAAATATTCATCAACTTTTTTACAGATATTCCAAGCACATCAACTGGGGATCGGGCTCATGCAGTTATGTTGCCTCGTGACCATCCTCCTGGTCGTGGACAGAAAAAATCAGCAAAACGTCCCAGAAATGAAAGAACAACAGATAACGATGGCGGCGAAGGTAATGCAACAACAAACACCAGAGAAGGCGAATCTGAAGGAATACTAGTTTCAGCGGATGGTATTCAATGGAAACCTGTTGAAATTGGAGAACACTTGCCTGGTAGGCGTGACAGCCAAAATATTCTTCGAGAAGCACCTGGCCCTACAGGATACGCCAGAAGAAATATCATTATCGATAGTCCTTTGAGCGCATGGCGTTTATTTTTTGATTCATATATATTGACACATATAAAGAACTGTACGCTTGCAGAAGCATGCAGGAACAATAATTTACAGTTTACTCTATCTGATGAGGAGCTAGATGCATTCATTGCGATATTCTATGCTCGTGGAATATCTGGCACGAACCGTCACTCGATTAGCAGTATTTAGTGTAATGACTGGGGAATACCGTTTTGCAAAGCGACAATGTCTAGGGACCGCTTTGTTGAAATTATGAGGTTTCTCAGATTTGATGAGAAATCTACTCGATCGGAGAGACTGCAAACGGACAAGTTTGCTCTATTTTCTACTGTGTGGGACAGGTTTATTGAAAATTGTATTGCGTGTTACAAACCTGGCCCATACATAACGGTGGATGAGCAACTTTTCCCAAGCAAAACTAGGTGTCCATTCACGCAGTACATGCCTTCCAAACCAGATAAATATGGCCACAAATATTGGCTAGCTGTTGATAAGAGGAGCAAATATCTGGCAAATGGCTTCCCTTATCTAGGCAAAGATGACACACGCCGTGCTGAGGACCGTTTAGCTGACCATGTGGTAATGAAGTTATTGGACCCGTTTTTGAAAAAAGGTCGCAATGTTACAACCGATAATTATTTTACTTCAGTAAAATTAGCTAAACAGCTAAAAAGCAAAGGAACAACCATCGTGGGAACACTGAACAAGATAAGACGAGAAGTGCCTAAAGAAATAAAATCCATGAAAGAGGAATTGTACAACACTAAAGGGTTTAGAAATGAAGACAATTTTACACTTACAGTATATCAAGGAAAGCCCAACAAAAATGTTGTCATTTTGAGTTCCGTCCATCCAGATGTTGTTGTTGCGTCTGATTCCGCTAAAAAAAACTCCAGAAACGGTAAAGTTTTACAATGAAACAAAATATGGAGTAGATGTAGTGGATCAGATGGCACGAAAATATACCACAAGAACATGCACAAGGAGATGGCCTGTTCATGCATTTGAAAATGCCTTAGACTTTGCGGGTATAAATGCATGGATAATATTCAAGGAGATTACCCACCAAAAAATGTCACGCAAGGCATTTTTGCAAACGCTTGTGAGAGAGTTGAGTGGTCCTTATGTCACAGATAGGGAAAAGGGTTCCACGTCCCAAGTTTCTACATGCTCAGAAGTGATGGTTCAAACAAAATTTTGCCAGATCAAAGAAAAGTGCAAGAAAAATAGATCTGTCGGAAATTGTAAGACTTGTGGTAAGTCTTTGTGTGGGCAATGTACTGCCATAAATCAAAGGCAATGCCTAAAATGCGAAACACCAAATGTTTAGAAGGTGAATTCTGCGCCATATTTTCATTTTTATGCTCCTCCACCTACATTTTCTCTGCTTTTTGTTCTTCAGTTGTTGTCTATATGTGTGCACTTGAATAAAAAAAAATGTTTGAAAAACGTGTATTATAATTATTGTTATTTTCTGTAGAAAAATAAGAAAAGCAGAAAAAAAACAATCAAAAGCATTACTGTTGGATCTCACAATAATAATACATTACAAAAAATATAATTATTAATAAATAACCACAAATGAAACTCTAAAAATAAACGAAAACAAGCAAGGAGTCAAAATGACTCCTTTCAGTAGTTCTAGGCGGGGTCACGAGTCCAGTAGTCCTAGTGTTAAACTGTCCGTAAAAAAGGCAAGTTATATAAAAAATGCAATTATTCACCAGGACAATGACAGTTCACAGTCTAATAGAAAACCTCATAGGATGAACCAGTGGATCGTAGTGTTCAACTGTTTATTCATTCTGCCTCCAAAATATGGAATAAAAAGCCACCAATGTTATGTAGGCGAAAATAATACCAATAAAAACTTCTATTCATCTCACAAAAAAACAAGTCCCCACTCAGGTCCATCATCTGTCAGTGGAAAAACAGAGGTTTCCACATTATTAGTGGATCAAATGCTCTTGAAAAGCAACATGGCTTCCATAAACCAATCCAGCAATATCCGCTCTCCCAAAGTCAGATCTCCCCCTCGCTTCTGAGCCTTGCAGTGTGTCCAAACCACATTTAGCCTCCATGTATTTGGCATTGATATAGTGACAACAACTCACTTAATTTACGGAGCACAATCTGGGCACTATGTGTTGGGTAATAAAATGGTATATTAACAATTTTCACTCTCCAACATCCACTGCGTGCTAATTTCTGAAAAGTGACTGTGGAGTCAAAATAGT
This sequence comes from Phyllobates terribilis, assembly GCF_046119375.1. NCBI lineage: Eukaryota > Metazoa > Chordata > Amphibia > Anura > Dendrobatidae > Phyllobates > Phyllobates terribilis. The sequence continues at coordinate 7,949,437 of NW_027362821.1, forward strand.
CACTACTCCTATAGATTATTTCACTGAGGGTTATAATTTCCAAAATGGAGTCACTTTATGGGGATTTCTACTGCTCTGATATTCTGACATTTTGTCATATTAGGGCTTCTGCAAAAGGTGTGTCCCATCTCCTCTGGGTCGTCAGCTTCTCCTTCTGCTTCATCTCCTCTTACATCTGCTTCTCTCACCAGGAGCCGCCTTATTCATCCTGCAGGCGGCGCTGGTGATGGAGGAGATGTCAGAATCAGAAGCTCTGGGGGGCGCAGGCTCTGTCCAGCCACTAAGATTAGGGTGCCTGGGACCAGTAGTACCATCCAGTCTGGCAGTATGGGTGTGTGTGCTGTCCAGCTGGAGTAATCTGCTCCCTGCTTCAGCCAACTGGAGAGCACCGCACCCTACTAAAGCTGGAAGCATATTGCCAGAAGCTGCCAGATACAGCCTTGTTCTCCTCTGGTTCAGTCCTCTGTGCTCAGCTCCAGGCTTGTGTATTTGTTTCCTGTTGTGACCTCGGCCCGTTTACTGACTAATCTTGTGTCTTCTGATTTTGTATTTTCTTTGACCTCCTGGTTCTGACCCGGCCACTTGACTATTCTTCTTCCCATCTCACGCCACAGAACAGCAGGTAACACCGTGGCCCAAGCCTAGGGGTCTCTGTGTAAGAACAGATCTATGTAGAGGGGTTAAAGGGTGATGAGCAAAGTAATTTGTGAAATCTGTAAACAGGGTAGATCGTGCCAAGCCTATTCGTGGTGGCCATCTTTTGATCTTCCAGGTGACCATGACTAGTGCCCCCAATACATTGTGTCTGCAAACTATTCCAGCAAAATCTGCATTCCTAATAGCTAAATGGCGCTTCTTCCCTTCTTAACCTGCCATGTGCCCAGACAGTAGTGTACAACCGTATATAGGGGATTGTCGGATTCAAAAGAAGTTGGAATATTATTTGTAAGGTCCATTTGTTTCCTATTATCCTTTGTGAAGAATTCCAAATTATCACCACATAAAGTGACACACGTCAGATTTGAAAAATGGGTTCTGATTAGGAACACAAAACTGGGGAGGGGGCTGTGATTTCTATATACCGAACAATTGCCCTCCTGACGTCCAAGGTATGGAAGGATTTTTCCTTTTCATTTTTGGGGGACTGGCAGAAAGACGGCAGTATTATCTCTTGATTCAGGTTCGAACTGGACACCACCTTAGGGAGAAAGGAGGGGTCCAATTTAAGAACCAATCTGTCTTCCAGAATCTTAAGGTATGGGTCCAGAACTGAGAGGGCCTGGATCTCGCCTACCCGTTTCGCTGTAGTAACTGCCACAAGAAAGGCTGATTTCATAGAAAGCAGGTCTACTGATGTTTCTTCTAGGGGTTCAAAGGGAGGCTTACATAAAGCCCTCAACACCAGGTTCAGATCCCATGGCGGTACTAGACTCCTTATCGTGGGTTTTAAACGAGAAGTTGCTTTTATGAACCTTGATATCCATGGGTGGTCTATTAAGGAGTAGTCCAAAAAAGCACTTAGGGCCGAGATATGAACTTTTAACGTATTTGGCCTCAGACCCTTATCAAATCCCTCTTGGAGGAAATCCAATAACGTTGGAATATTGGGGTGAGGCGAATTTCCCACAGACTGACCTGCAAAGCTACAGAACTGTTTCCAAATCCTAGTATAGATGGCTGACGTTACTGGTTTCCTACAGGCTTGTAGAGTTGTAATTACCCGATGAGAAAGGCCCTTAGAGGCTAGGATCCGCCTCTCAGGTTCCATGCTATCAATTGGAGGAATTGGATGTTCGGATGTAACAAGGGACCCTGCAATAGAAGATCTCTCCTGGCTGGGAGTCTGAATGGGTGATCCACCGCCATCCTGTGTAGCAGAGGGAACCAGCTCTTTTTGGGCCAGTAGGGCGCTATCAGAATAAGAGCTCCCCTCTCCTGTTGGATTTTCCTTAGTACTCTTGAGATGAGAGGGACTGGAGGAAAGGCGTACACCAGTTTGGTCCCCCACGATTGAGAAAGGGCATCTATTCCTTCTGGGCTGTCGGCTGGGTCCAAGGAAAAAAAAAGCGCTGCAGCTTCCTGTTTTTCCTTGTTGCGAACAGGTCTATGAACGGGGTGCCCCATCGTTGAATGTTTTGATGAAACACCTCCGGATTCAGCACCCAATCTGAGGAACCAACTCTTGCTCTGCTGAGAAAGTCTGCTACCACATTTTCGGACCCCCTTAGATGAATAGCCGATATTGAAAGGACATTTCTCTCCGCCCAGTAGAAAATTCTTGACGCCAAGGATTGTAACCATTTTCCTCTTGGACCTCCTTGTCTACGAAGAAAAGCGATGGTGGTGCTGTTGTCTGAGAAAATTTTTATATGATTTCCTCTGAGCAAATGCTGGCATCTTTGAAGAGTCTCCCGGACCGCCTTTAGCTCTCTGAAATTTGACGACCTGTGTTGTATCTCCTTGGGCCACATCCCTTGTAGATGTCTGTTTCCTATGCTTGCTCCCCAGCCTTTTTGGCTGGCATCCGTATGGATCTGGATTGAAGGAAGAAGGATCCAGTCTACTGCGTTTTCCAAGTTTGAAAGGTCTGTCCACCAGGAAAGGGAGTTTTTTAGCTCTCTTGACAGTCTCATTTTCTTGTCTAACCCCGATGGTCGTCTGTTCCAAACTGACAGGATCGACTTCTGTAACGGCCTTGAATGGGCCTGTGCCCATTTCATGCTTGGAATGCATGAGGTCATCAGTCCTAAGATCCGCATGGCGTATCTGATTGAGGTGGTCTTCCGTTTCTCAAAGTTGTAAATTTCCAGTTTTATTTTTTCTCTTTTCTCCTGGGGCAAGGAGGACTTTTGAAGACTGGAATCTAAGAGTACCCCTAGAAATACTTTTGTAGTACTTGGATGGAGGCTTGATTTTCCCCAATTGATGTTCCACCCCAAATATTCCAGGGTTTCGATCGTATGCTCTTGTTGACTGAGAAGAAGAGACTCTGACTCAATATATCGTCCAGGTAAGGGATGATTATAATCCCCTGTGTTCTTAAGAAGGCCGCTACTTCTGTCATAACCTTTGTGAATATTCAGGGGGCCGAGGATAGACCGAAGGGTAGGCAAGTGAACTGAAAGTGGTGTACTGTGCCTTCCTGCTCTAGAGCGAACCTTAGGTATTGCTGGTGACTTGGGTGAATTGTAACATGGTAATATGCATCCTTGAGGTCTAGGGTGCACATTACCGATCCCTTCTCTATCAATGGAATGCTGGTTTTTATAGTTACCATTTTGAACCTTTTGTATTCCACCCACTGGTTTAAGGGCTTGAGGTTTATAACCGTACGGCGTTTGCCCGAGGGTTTTAACACCGAGAAGAGGGAGGAATAATGGCCTAAACCCTGCTCTGAAGGGGGGACCTGTTTCACCACGTGTAGGGATTGAAGGACTAATATATCCTGCCATAGACTTTTGAGATCTACGGGGGAGCGAGGACGAGTGATTTGGAAACGACGAGGGGGGGTATGGGAGAAGTCTATTTTGAAACCTTCCCCTAAGGAACGCAGGATCCATTGTTTTTTTTAATGGACGCCCACTTGTCCTGAAAGAAAAGAAGCCTGCCCCCTACTCCAATGGTGTCATGGTCTAGCTGGGGCCCCAGAGGTGACCTGATCTGCTCTGTCCTTTCCTCCCTTCCTGTAAGACCATCTCCCCCTTACCCCTGTAATCACGTTTATGGGATCGACGGGGTCCACGAAAGGGCTGGTATCTTTTAACCCTAAATCCTTTTTTCTTGTCCGATGCTCTTTCTAGGATCTCGTCCAACACTGGACCAAAGACCCGAGCACCCGAAAAGGGGATTGAGCACAATTTATTCTTTGAGTGGCTATCCCCCAACCACGTCTTTAGCCATATCGCCCGTCTAGCTGTATTAGATAATACGCTACATCTAGCTGCGAATCTGACTGATTTGGCCGAGGCATGAGCCATGAATTGAGTTGCCAGCTTTAACATGGGAAGAGAGTCTGATAGCATCTCTACAGGGGAGTCCGACCTAATTTGATCTGACAGCTCGTCTAACCAAAGGCACATGGATCTTGCCACTGAAGTGGCAGCGATATTTGACTTAATTATGGCTGCTGAGGCCTCCCAACTCCTCTTGAGCATGCTCTCTGCCTTCCTATCCATTGCGTCCTTGAGGCAAGAAGAGTCCTCAAAGGGGATGGATGTTTTCTTAGCCACTTTCGCTATTGGAACATCTACTTTAGGGATTTCCTCCCAAAGTTTGATGTCCTCCGGATTGAAAGGAAGACGGGATTTAAAGTCTCTTGGCACAATGAGTCTTTTCTCCACTTCTTCCCATTCCTCCATAATCATTGATTTTAAATGCTCATTTACAGGGAACACTATTTCTCTGAGTTCTCAGACCTGCGAACATTTCATCTTGTCTGGAATGGGAGACCTGAGTGTCCTCTAAGTTCATAGTATGCCTGACGGACCTTAACAGCTCATCCGTATGTTCCGTAGAGAAGACCTATTTCTTTCTCTCTTGTGAGGGTAACTGAGAGAAGCGATCCTCATCCTCTTCTAGACTGTGCTCTGATGCGGAATCTGAATATTCTCCTTCCTCAGACGCCTCTTCCCTCTCCCACCTAGGTCTTTTCTGGCGAGGAGAGGGCTGAACTATTTGGGGTGACGGCTGTGTACGGGAAGGCATGAGGCTCGAGACTGTACTCTGGACCTCCTCACGTATCAGATCTTATATCCGTCAAAAAGGAAGTTTTTTCTTCCTTTAGGACCTCGGCTATACATTTTTTACACAGCCGCTTTTTATATGAGTCCTGAAGCTTTGTGTTGCAGTCTATACATCGTCTTGATTTCTTGGAAGAAGGTCCAGACCTCTGGGTTGCCCTCTCCTAATCCATAAAAAAATATAAAAGGACACCGGAGATTTACTATAAAACCCTGTCCTAGAATACTCTGATTTATCCAGAGAAGGGCCTAAGGCTGTACTCACACTGCCCAGGGACTCTGAAGGGGCCTCTGACCGTGAAGGATTAGCTTCCATGGTGTCAGTGTGTGTGTGTGGCTGAGGTGTACCCTTTTATAGGGTCTTACCTGATCCAGGTGGTAGCCACGCCCCAACGATAATTGTTATTCTTAATGACCTGGAGGCTCACCACTGCCTCCGGGCACCTGTGCGTACTGGATGCCGAAGCCTCTTCTCAATGCCGGAAGGGAGAAGCGGCGTGCGCTCCACCCTGGAACGCACGCTGGCCAAAGCAGAAGTCCGCTCTTCTGACTCCGCCTCCCGGCCGGAAGTCTCGCGCCGTGCTCGGCGTGCGTTCCACCCTGGAACGCACGCCGGCCCCAAAGCGGATGTTCCTTGATCACTCCGCCTCCCGCCGGAAGCCATACACCGCGCTCCTCCGTGGAGCGCACGCCGGCCCCTCAGCCGGTGGGATAGCGCAACGCTCAGAGCCCCCTGTCCGGGGGATACAGCGGCAAGCGGCGGTCTTCTGGCTGAGGGACCCCGCAAAGGAGTATCAGCATGGAGCCTCTGGACCGAAGGAAGGGGAGAGTTCTCAGACCCCCCCAATCCCCCTGGCTCTCAGGTAACTTCTTATCTTCGGAGAACCTCTCCATAGCGTCCTGTCCTGCTAGGGACAGGAAAAACATACTGAGGGTGTGATGGGGGGCTTTTAACCTCTCATGTGTTTCCTGTCCCTAGAGGAACAGAGGACTTAACTCCTGTCGTGCCGTTATGATGGACGTACTGGTAAAGATGTATATTACAGCCATCAGCCATGCACAGCTTAGAGATATATCATGGCACAGGAGTAATGTTTTTTGTATAGTTTATTGCAATCCTGTTTGAAGTTAGTTGGTTTTAAAAGATATTGAAAACTCAGGATAAAGGGAAACTCTGTTGTTATTGGACAGAAATTCACACTTGGCCCTCACTGCACATTTAATGTTGTCGATAATAAAAGTGAAGTTTGGCCAGAAAGACTGGACCTGGTCTTGTAGGGACCATATGAGCACATTCAGCCGCACAGAAGGGAGAGAAGGTAGATTCATCCAATAAGATATCAGGGTTCTAGGAAGCCAACAGCATCATTACCCTCCGCTTTCTCTTACAGGCCCATCATAATATTTTTCTTCAAGTGATTTTCTCACTTGTCAGCACATTCTACGTACGCTGTCATTTGGCTTTGTAGTTTACAGATCTGGGCAGGTAACGGTCAGCGTCTCCTAATCCCAGGGGGTAGGGGTATTCTCCAGGTTGTAAGTTATATAGAAAAGGGCTTTTACAATTACACAAAGTAAATTGAACATTTTTGAACGGAGGAGAATGTTGTGGTCTAGCGGCAAAATGGTGATCACACAATTGTGACACAGCCGGACTACACCACCGATAAAGCAGCCACAGCTGGTGACTAAGAAGAATCTGTGACTTCTGTGTATTTAGTGGTTACTACTCACCTGGGTGGTCATATGTAGGAATCTCCTCTTTACACCGCTCATCACCCCTCACATATGTCTCTGTAGTATTAATATGGATCAGATCTTCACCCTGAAACAAATATAAAAGTAGATGGAGAAGTCACATGTATGATCGGCTCTAATCCTGCCATCTCCACCGTTCTCATTACACAAGTATAAAACATATAATACTGGTGGATAAAACATGACTGAGCACAAGACCTTTACAGCCGTCTACACATCATAGGGGAGATCTCATGACACCTTCTCTCCATCTACCTGATGATCCTGAGGAACATTGGGATCTTCTAGTTTACAGTCATGTGGAAGAAGAGGACGGGGACATCTCTCTGGTGTTGTCCTCTTACTGGATAGATCTGGAGGAAACACATCCAGGGACTGAATTCATTCTTTACATACAGATAATTATAGGCCGTGTGTATTTAGTCCTATTACCTGGTGATGTGAGGGGCTGGGGAACCTCCATCATGACGTCCCTGTACAGATCTTTGTGTCCTTCTAAATACTCCCACTCCTCCATGGAGAAATAGACAGCGACATCCTGACACCTTATAGGAACCTGACACATACAATGATACAGTCATCTCCCCGATCCCTTCATAGTGTTGCTATATAATGTCCCAGCAGTGTCACCTCTCCAGTCAGCAGCTCAATCATCTTGTAGGTGAGTTCTAGGATCTTCTGGTCATTGATGTCATCATGTATCAAGGCTTGAGATGAAGGCCCCGTGAATGGGCTCAGGGTTCTTTCCCATCCCTCAGACACATGGACCTGATGGCGCTCACTAGAGGTTTTCTTCACTACTGTGTAATCCTGGTTATGGAGAGACACATTCATAAATCTCCCTCCAGACATTTCCAGAGTCCTCACCTCTTCAGTTCTGTCCATCTGTTATTCCCATAGATAAGAATGATGTAATGTGACGTCATCAGAATGTCTCACCTCTCCAGTAAGCCGGAAGAGGATCTCTAGGGTGAGGTGTAATATCCTCTCCACCATCTTGTCTCTGTCCATATCCATCTTTGATGGGGAAATCAGGAAAATTGTGTTATATAGAAGATCTTCACTGAGAGGATCCGATATTGTAGAGACCTGAATGAGAAGATGATGAGCCGATGTAACATCATAAAAATCCTGTGTAATAATACAACCATTGGAGATAACGAGGGGAAACATATGAGGAGATTTATTATTTGACAGTATTTAGTTTTTTCTTTACATCTAGTAATAAAACCTATATATTTTAGGCCATAGATAATAAGCAATTTCTTTCTCGGAGTCTGCAGCTTAATACGTTTCTCATAGACCCACGGTCAGGGAAATATTGAGAAGATAATAACAATTAGTCCCAAACCCCATTTCCCTCTCACCCCTCCTTTATCCACCATTTGGGCCAACTGTTTCCATGCAATTTAACACACACAGCAGAAGTCACTTGTAGACAAATGCAGCACAAAAGGTGCTACTGACCCACTTAACATACGAATGCATCTCCTCTTAGCACAGACATGGGATAGACTGACACCTTCCATCAGGGGCAGAGTTTGAAGGAAAACTCATTTAGGCTTCAAAAGGGTTTAACACAAACTCCAGGATGTCCGGAGCTGATATGAAATATGGAATGTTGGAAGTTCCATAGCTCCGCTAATAATGGGCCCCATATTTTTAGTGGCAGAGTCAGCCAAGGAACAATATGCTTATTTTTTCGCAGCTGTGAGCCCCTCTTGGTAGCTGGGGTGCAAAAGTAACAAAATAACAGACCGCAACTATGTCATGTGTGGTCTCTAAAGGAAGGTAACGGAAAAAATGGTATTACTTCCGGGTTTCCGGAAGTAATAACCAACGATAAGTTATCCAACGATAAATTATCGCAAAAGCCAGATATTCTAATAAAAATATGGAGACTGGAGACCAGCCCACGTAATGTCATCCCAGGTACTGTGTGGGCAGGTCTCCCCTTAGGCATAAAAGAATCCACGGAGGATGGATGAGTATTCGTTGCCAGGGGGGTATAGAGACTATAATAAATGGATCTTGTTCGATAACAGTCAAATCAATAAGTGGGGCGCCTCCCTTCAGCTAAACAGAATTGTCTCTGCGATCTGGCTAGTACGCAAGTCTTCTTTAATCCTGTTTTTATTGTGTAACTGTATATTCTGTACTGTATTGTCCCCTTTGTAAAATCCTTGTATATTTTTCATAACACTGCCTTCCTTTTGGATTAAATATAAAATGTAATAGTCCTGTTTCTTTTTTTCTGTAATCGTTCCCTCCCCCGAAGCCATATACCAGAACGCAGGCGTCCGACCAGGCCTGTATTATATTTCAAATCTGGACGGTGGTGGCAGCGAATAATAATAATTGGGTTATCGTGAAGCTGACAGTGACCATACAGAGGCATATACACATATTTTGACAGAGTGACGGCACCGGTGAGAGATTGTGTGATCTCCCCAGTGTCGTCTCTTTGTGAGTTCCTGACACTCACCTTCCATAACGCTAATTCTCATCTCATTTTCCGACACTGGAATTGGCATTAGCAATTCTGCAGGAGATATTCATTACAAGCAACATGAGAAATAACTACTTCATGATGAGGCAACATGTTCTACTATGGCTCAAAAACCATATTTGGCCAGAGTTCTTCACTGACTACATCACCACCGGTCGTCTATATGAATGTTTCCCGTCTTCCCCAGACTGTAATCTTCTATCAAGTTAGATCTCAAGTCTGATTCACACACAGAAGTTTGAGGCTTTTATAAAAGCTGTTTTGTTTGCACAAACACCGTGGACAGAAATGATTTGATACTAAAGTCTACATATACAGTGTATTATGGGGTTTACTTCTGGCCTTAGGCTTTCCTATGTTACAAGAAAAAAAACCAGAAAAAAGCAGATATTAAAATGTTTCAAAAGAAAACTGTCACCAGCAATTCTTGTAAAAAAAAAAACATGCAAAAAGCAGAAGACACATTGTCATTTTTAACACGTTAAACATTTGTTTTTGTTCTTATATGAACTCTTTTGGACACCAGAACATAGATGTACACTGCAAGGCTGGCACAGTTGCAGCTGCAATAAAATCCCTGGCAGTTTAACCACTTGCTCCTGCAAAAAGCAAACATGGCATCTAAGAAGGTGTGACAGAGTTTGGCTGAATGCCCCTCCTCCCCCAAGTGCTCAATAGTATGGGGCTGACTAGTTCCTACAATACTAATGTCCCGTAGAATGTAAGCCCGCAAGGGCAGGGTCCTCTTCCCCCCGTACCAGTCTATCTTTGTTAGTTTGTCTACTGTAGTGATATTCTCATTTTGTATGTAACCCCTTATGTACAGCGCCATGGAATCAATGGCGCTATATAAATTAATAATAATAATAATAATAATAATGGTGCCTGGGCCTGCAATGTACGAAAGTCTATTAGGCCGGGCCAGAGGTGGCATTCAATAAATTACCTTTTAACGCCCCCAGACACATTAGACTAAAGCTGCATGAAAGCACTGATTTCGGGGGGTTTGGTCAACTATATAATGTATTTGGGGGCCTCCCGACAGATGATGTCAGGGCAGAGAAGGATCTGGGATCCTGAATTTCAGAGGCTAAAATGTTTGTTCTTCCTGTAGATAATCCTCCGCTAGAGGAGTCTGGTGGTGACTCTCTCATACAGACCACAGGAAAGCTGGAATATTTGTGTGTATGGAGGAGTCTGGAGAGATAGCCGTCTACCAAATGACCGATCAGTCAACACTTATCTCATGTGTATGGGGACATTACTATTGCACAGGCAGTAATAATACACGGCACTACAGTAGTACAGTGCATCACCTGAGCAATCAGAGGCTTCTGTGTTGTATGATCGCACTAATGAGAGTTGTTTAAAAATGTTTATAAAAAAAGGTTTAAAAAAGTTTTAAAGTGAAAATATCACAGTTTTAGCAAAAATAAATATTCATCACTATAGGGAAAATATGGATATAATGGGAAAATGGAGAGGGAGGTCAGCTCACTGTTTATTCAATGCACCTTGTCTGAAGATCACCGCATGGAGCCGCCCTGGTCAGGGACATTTCAAGGTTCAAGTAGAGAAAGGAGGAGAGATGGATTCTCCAGCATTGTCTATATTGTTAAAACCTCACATTTATTGTGAATTCATAAAAACTGTTGTGATGGCATACCACCAAGTGCCCACATACCAAACCAATGCTTATTCCTGATTTACAACATGTGAGTCTCTGTGATACTTTTATATCCTTCCCTTTCCTGGGTGTCCATTAATTACTGAGCACTTCTCAGACAATTTAACCCTGTATTGTATGGAAGTAAAAGAGAATACACAAATACAACTCATGCATGAGACATTCAATAAAATCACTGGAAATCAAAGACAAATACAATTAATTGCACTGTAATATTAATCCTGTCTGATGTTCATTCCCTGTGGGGCTCTAGTGTGTAATTTTAATATCCAATATGACTTTCTATTTAAGATTTTTCTTTTCATATCTAAACCTCTTAATGGTTTATAAACCTTTTCTATTCCTAATATCTGAAGGATCTGATATCCCCTTTATGTTTTTGTGAAAAGTGTCTTGAAACCATAGACAGGTTTAATGCTGTGGGATTGATTGCGTCAGATAAATGTCTTCTAATACAGGTTTATAGCGGAACTGACGTCCATCCCACATATTGTAATTAACTCTCTATACACTCTATTAAATAGATGACCCCTATAGTGTTACAATTGATGAAATTGTGTATTGCAAATTGTTGTCCCATTAGATTTTCTTCAAATTTGTCGGTTTTATTAACATAGTTGCACGCTTTACAGGGTGTATGTCCACATTTATATATATAAACTAGCTATTGAGCCCGTTCTACACCCGGGTGGTGAGCATTTTTATTGGGATATGGTCTCCCATGCTGGTATAGTGCTGCCCCTATCCTGGTATTTGTGCTGCCCCCATCCTGGTATTTGTTCTGCCCTCATCCCTATCTTGGTATGAATGGCACCCCTCACCCCCAATCCGGGTATGCATGGCACCCCTCACTCCCAATCCGGCTATGCATGGCACCCATCACCCCCAATACTAGTATGCATGGCTCCCCTCACCCCCAATTCTGGTACAGTACAGACCAAAAGTTTGGACACACATTCTCATTTAAAGATTTTTCTGTATTTTCATGACTATGAAAATTGTACATTCACACTGAAGGCATCAAAACTATGAATTAACACATGTGGAATTTTATACTCAGCAAAAAAGTATGAAACAACTGAAAATATGTCTTATATTCTAGGTTCTTCAAAGTAGCCACCTTTTGCTTTGATGACTGCTTTGCACACTCTTGGCATTCTCTTGATGAGCTTCAAGAGGTAGTCACCGGAAATGGTCTTCCAACAATCTTGAAGGCGTTTCCAGAGATGCTTAGCACTTGTTGGCCCTTTTGCCTTCACTCTGCGGTCCAGCTCACCCCAAACCATCTCGATTGGGTTCAGGTCAGGTCATCTGGCGTAGCACCCCATCACTCTCCTTCTTGGTCAAATAGCCCTTACACAGCCTGGAGGTGTGTTTGGGGTCATTGTCCTGTTGAAAAATAAATGACGGTCCAACTTAACGCAAACCGGATGGAATAGCGTGATGCTGGAAGATGCTGTGGTAGCCATGCTGGTTCAGTAGGTTTTCAATTTTGGATAAATCCCCAACAGTGTCACCAGCAAAGCATCCTCACACCATCACACCTCCTCCTCCATGCTTCACGGTGGGAATCAGGCATGTAGAGTCCATCCGTTCACCTTTTCTGCGTCGCACAAAGACACGGTGGTTGGAACCAAAGATCTCAAATTTGGACTCATCAGACCAAAGCACAGATTTCCACTGGTCTAATGTCCATTCCTTGTGTTCTTTAGCCCAAACAAGTCTCTTCTGCTTGTTGCCTGTCCTTAGCAGTGGTTTCCTAGCAGCTATTTTACCATGAAGGCCTGCTGCACAAAGTCTCCTCTTAACAGTTGTTGTAGAGATGTGTCTGCTGCTTGTACTCTGTGGCATTGACCTGAGCTCTAATCTGAGCTGCTGTTAACCTGCAATTTCTGAGGCTGGTGACTCGGATAAACTTATCCTCAGAAGCAGAGGTGACTCTTGGTCTTCCTTTCCTGGGGCGGTCCTCATGTGAGCCAGATTCTATGTAGATATTGATGGTTTTTGCAACTGCACTTGGGGACACTTTCAAGGTTTTCCCAATTTTTCACACTGACTGACCTTCATTTCTTAAAGTAATGATGGCCACTCATTTTTCTTTACTTAGCTGTTTTTTTCTTGCCATAATACAAATTCTAACAGTCTATTCAGTAGGACTATCAGCTGTGTATCCACCTGACTTCTGCCCAACACAACTGATGGTCCCAACCCCATTTATAAGGCAAGAAATCCCACTTATTAAACCTGACAGGGCACACCTGTGAAGTGAAAACCATTTCCGGTGACTACCTCTTGAAGCTCATCAAGAGAATGCCAAGAGTGTGCAAAGCAGTCATCAAAGCAAAAGGTGGCTACTTTGAAGAACCTAGAATATAAGACGTATTTTCAGTTGTTTCACACTTTTTTGTTAAGTATATAATTCCACATGTGTTAATTCATAGTTTTGATGCCTTGAGTGTGAATGTACAATTTTCATAGTCATGAAAATACAGAAAATCTTTCAATGAGAAGATGTGTCCAAACTTTTGGTCTGTACTGTATGCATGGCACCCCTCATTCCAAATCTGGTATACATGGCACCCCTCATCCCAATCCTGGTATGTATGGCACACAATCTCTCATCCTGGTATTCATGGCACCCCTCATCCCCAATCCTGGTATGCATGGCACCCCTCATCCCCAATCCTGGTATGCATGACATCCCTCATCCCCAATCCTGGTATGCATGGCTTCCTCATCCCCAAACCTGGTATGCATGGCACCCCATTGCTCATCCTGGTATGCATGGCACCCCTCATCCCCAATCCTGGTATGCATGGCACCCCTCATCCCCAATCCTGGTATGCATGGCACCCCTCATTCAAAATCTGGCATACATGGCACTCCTCATCCCAATCCTGGTATGCATGGCTTCCTCATCCCCAAACCTGGTATGCATGATACCCCTCATCCCCAATCCTGGTATGCATGGCACTCCTCATCCCTATCCTGGTATGTATGGTACCCATCATCCTGGTATGCATGGCACCCCATCCCTCAACCTGTTATGCACGGCACCCAACCCCTCATCCTGGTATGCATGGCTCCCTCATCCCCAATCCTGGTATGTAAGGCTCCTCATCCCTATCCTGGTATGCATGGCACCACATATTCCTATTCTGGTATGCATGGTACCCCTCATCCTGGTATACATGGCTCCCCTCATCTCCAATGCTGGTATGCATGGCACCCCTCATCCCCAATCCTGGTATGCATGGCACCCCTCATCCCCTAATCCTGGTATGCGTGGTCCCCTCACCTCCCAATCCTGGTATGCATGGTCCCCTCACCTCCCAATCCTGGTATGGGTGGTCCCCTCACCCCCCAATCCTGGTATGCGTGGCCCCCCACCCCCCATTCCTGGTATACGTGGCCTCCTCACCCCCCAATCCTGGTATGCGTGGCCTCCTCACCCCCCCCAATCCTGGTATGCGTGGCCCCCTCACCCCCCAATCCTGGTATGCGTGGCCCCCTCACCCCCCAATCCTGGTATGCGTGGCCTCCTCACCCCCCAATCCTAGTATGGGTGGCTCCCTCATCCCTTTCACGCTGCACACATACAAAAAAAAAACAAAAGCACAAACTCACCTTTCTTCCCTATGCTCCAGCGCTGTGGTGTCCTGTTCAGCCGGGGGAGGAGTGTGGCGCCGGAGTACGCACGTGCCCATACCGCGCTGTCCGGTGCCATTTTGCTGAAGACACACTGCAAATGTGTCTTCAGTAAAATGGCACCTGATAGCGCTATGCACATGCGCCGATTCCGACGCCTTCACTACTGCCCCAGTCTCCGGCAAGAAGAGAGGCGCTGTGGCAACGCTCCTCCCGGTCAGGTAAGTATGGCGCCGGAGATCGCGGTATGTGTTCAGTGCCTACACACTCCTCTTACCCGTAAGAGCCAGACTGTGCAGGCGTGTCACGCTTGCGCAGTCTATAGAGGATTCAGACAGAGGGACGCTTGTACGAATATATTATAGATATATTCTTTATTTTTATATAGCGCCAACATATTCCGCAGCGCTTTACATACATTATCATCACTGTCCTCATTGGGCTCACAATCTAAATTAAAAAAAACCCTAACCAAGGATAATCAAGTCACATTGCATTTGATATTTGTTTCTTGAAAAAACCTAGGTGAAAGTTTTCCGCCGAGTGTAGAAGCCTTTTTGAATACAAAACTCAAACAAAGTATGTAAAAGAATTTACAAAGTCTGGAGGACGGATCTCAGACATAAAAAAAACTAAGTTTGAAAGAGATATCAAAGACTACGAGTCAAATTCAATTTACACATGGAAATGAAACAAACCAAGAGCTACTGTTCTGAAATACAGGTCACACAATAAATTCAAAGGAAATAGAGGAGAGCGGAGGTCAGCTTCACAAATCCTAATGTGTCCATGGGTTCCTCTAATCATAATTCTCTGAGGACTTATCTGATGCATCAGTGGGATCAACTAAAGACAGAACAAAAATAAATTCTCAAGTATTCCCCACAATTCAGCACAAAACAACGGGCGGGCAGAAAGCTCAAATGTGGCGGGACATGTGCGTTCCATGCCGGAGTGCATCAAGGTCTCCTATCTGCGAATGCTCATGTCCGGAAGCATGCGTTCCACGCCGGAGCGCTTAATGGTTTTGGATTGCATTCCACCAACATAGGATTTTTCTGTCTCTGAGATCAGCGTCATGGGAGACTAAAAACAAGTATTGCACATCCTCCCAATAGGCATGTAGATGTACTTTATCACTACATAAGATATGGGGTTATGGCCCACAGTATATTCCTAAATGGTCAAATTTGACCTCTATTGCACAAATAGAGATACACAAGGATCACCACACTTGTTAATTACAAATAGTATGTGGGAGATAACTGATAAGAAATAATTCTGATATAGGAGCTCAGATATCTCGATGAAGTAAAACAATATGTGAACCTCATTCACAGGGAACTGAGTAGTAATGGGTAGAGTATAAAATCCAAAAATGTAATCCAGAATGGGGCTGTATTCACACAAAATAGGCATAAGAAATTTGCTCATTGTGTCCCTTAGGGGCCAGTGAATCCAGTTTGGAAATCCACTCATTCTTTTTTGAGGATACATCTATTGTGATCACCTCCTCTCACATTGGGTTTAATCATCTCAATGATACAAAAGGAGATGTCTTCGGTTTGATCTCAATGTACACTGTTCATGTGTCTCGCTAATGGGGTGTCCCAACCATGGCGTATACTGCCCAAATGCCTTTGACCCAACTTGCCCCCCACTCTGACCGAATGGAGATCCAGCTTTCCGATCACCCTGATCGGTTTGGGGTACATTTTCCCCACACCTCTTACAGGCTATGGGTACCTTCCTCCCATACTCCTGACAGACAGGGAAGGGGGGGGGGGGGGGACACCTTTCTTTTACCTTGCCCAGTTGTGGGGCCTACCCTTCCTACCATCATTTTTACCTTGGGAGCCATGCTCACTAGGGGGGAGCTACGACCGGCCATGTCACAGTCCGTCGTGACACTGGTCAGCGGCACGGAACCACTTTCCCTATGATCCCCATGTTTCTCCCCATCCCTGCTCATCACCTCTGGAGCTGTGCTAGTCATGGGACAGCTACCATTGACCATGTCACTATCTGGAGTGACACTGGTCACCCGCACGGGACAACCTGCTTCCTGGTGTGTCCGTGCCTGCTCCCCTTGCCCATAGCACTTATGCTGGCTCGCTTTAGGGGATCCTCAGCAGCATCACCCCGCAGGGTGAGGTGGCTGAATTCCCTTTAACACAACATACATTTTTATTATGCATGAAATTTACATTATTGTCATTACCGTCAATTGACAGTGGCATTACATGACATATCAGATCTGGGAGGGTGGTCAGGGATGTATCGGGCAATAAATTGTCCCAGATCAGTTCCCAATAGCACATTAGTGGGGAGAATCTCCAACACCCCCACTTCCCTTAACCCCCTCCCCGCATCCAAGTCCAGAAAAACTCAGGCTATCGGCAAATACCCTCAAACCCAGTGACAGTCAGGGTCTTCCCAGCAATGAGTTCCTCTGGTAACACGAACTAAGGGCGGATGAGGGTACATTCTGCGCCAGTGTTCTTAAGGCCAACAGCAACGGTGTTGCCCACAGTAACAGGTTGTAAGTTTTCCCGGGCCCTGCCAACCGCCTCACCCACATAAAGAATGGCTGCAGTAGGTCCTGGGGCCTCAGGTGTGGTGTTCATCTTCTGCCTCTCCGGGCAGACAAGGCTTGTGTGACCCGTTTGGTCACAAACATAACACTTATGGGAGTCAAATGCAGGCCAGGTGCTGGAAGATGGGGCAGAACCCGCTGAGGGCCAGCTGGTTGGAACACTGGGGGTGGTTGTGGGTTTACCCCCTTTCCAGCTGGCGGCGGCTGACTTACGCACCTCTGGTGTGCGGTTGGCCTCACAGGCATCTGCGATCTGGGCTGCTTTGGCAGCCTCCTTTGGCTCCCGGTCAAGCACAAACTGTTGAACTTCCACTGGAAGAC
This sequence comes from Phyllobates terribilis, assembly GCF_046119375.1. NCBI lineage: Eukaryota > Metazoa > Chordata > Amphibia > Anura > Dendrobatidae > Phyllobates > Phyllobates terribilis. The sequence continues at coordinate 7,966,695 of NW_027362821.1, forward strand.
GAAGAAACTGGTCGTTCACCATCAGATCCTTCAGGTCCTCGAAGGTGGTAACTGACAGTCCTTGGACCCACTGCTCAAAGTTGGTCCTGAGCCCATCCACCACGTCACTGTAGCAGTCATGTGGTCCACGTTGGAGGGCTCTGAACTTTTTCCAGTAAACCTCCGGAGTCAGCTGGTACTTTTTTTTAACCTGGCCTGCTTGACGGCCTCATAGTCTCCATCTTGTTTTCGAATTGGAGAAGCAAACACCTCCAGAGCTTATCCTTGGCGCCCTGGGGTTAAATACCTGGCCTACTGGGCTTCAAGCAGCTGGTACTGTCTGCAGGCTTTTTCAAATCCTCAGAGAAATGTGTTCAAGTCCCTGTCCTTTTCCATTACAGGAAAATGCTCCGGACGGGGTTTAAAGCAGTTGGTGTTGCCGGTCTCATTGCCCGATGCGGTGGATTTCGGCAGCTGGATTCGGGCTAACTCCAGCTTGTACCGCTGCTCATCTTGCCACTTTCGCTCAACAGCTTCTTGATCAGCTTGGGCCTGTCGCTCAGCAGCCTCTCGGTCAGCTTGGGCCTGTTGCTCAGCTCTCTCAGCCTCGGCCTGTCGCTCAGCTCTCTCAGCCTCGGCCTGTCGCTCAGCTCTCTCAGCCTCGGCCTGTCGCTCAGCAGCTTCTCGATCAGCTTGGGCCTGTCGCTCAGCTCTCTCAGCCTCTGCCTGTCGCTCAGCAGCCTCTCGGTCATCTTAGGCCTGTTGCTCAGCAGCCTCTCGGTCAGCTTGGGCCTGTTGCTCAGCTCTCTCAGCCTCAGCCTGTCGCTCAGCAGCTTCTCGATCAGCTTGGGCCTTTCGCTCAGCAGCCTCTCGGTCAGCTTGGGCCTGTTGCTCAGCAGCCTCTCGGTCAGCTTGGGCTCATTGCTCTGCTCGCTCCTGGAATTTCAGGACCAGCTGCAGTTGTCCATCACGATTGTCTGCGGTGAGCAGCTCCAAGGCCATCTGCAGGGGGTCCACACTACCCTGGCTGCGGGTCTGGCTGGCAATCACTGGTGGGACCCCTGCAGCAGTACCATCCGGGACTTGGCTGGCCACCCCATCATCCGAGCTCTGCAGCACCTTGCAACAGTTCAGCAATCATTTGGTGCCTGGTCTTGCCTGTGGGGTCGATCTGTCTCAGCTCACAGAGAGCAGTGAGAGTCTCCTTTGACTACTGGTGATACCAGGGCTCTTCACATGTAGCTATCATTGCCAAATAAAATATAGGACAGAAAAACAAGAGAGGGGTAGGGGATGCAACTGCTATACGTACAGATAATGTCCCAAATAAAAAAATATTAAAACACTGACTCTTATTTCTTAAAAATCTGCACAGTATTCTCGCAAGAACCGTTTAAGTTTTCAGTGACAGGAATGATTGCTCAATCCAACCACTGATGTTCTGTAATATCCCACCACTTGGCACCAATTTGTCAGGGTTCCGCAGCGACGCCACCAGGGAGATCACACAATATCTCACCGTTGCCGTCACTCTGTCCGGATTTCGTCAGGGAGTGGGGAGCACACGATCCCGACTATCCACTACATAGGTATCAGCAAGCGACCAGTGAGCGTATGGCATCACATCTCCGGATTCCAACGCATGGAACATGTGTATATGCCGCTGTACGGTCACTGTCAGCTTCACGATAGCCCACTTAATATTACTCGCTGCCAACACCCTCCAGATTTGAACTATAATACAGGCCTGGGAGGACGCCTGCGTTCTGGTAGCGTATGGCTTCGTGGGAGGGAACAATTACAGCACAAAAGAAACAGCACTATTAAATTTTATATTTAAACCAAAAGGGAGGCAGTGTTATGAAAAATATACAAGATTTTACAAAAGGGGACAATACAATATATAAGCAGTTACACAAAATAAACAGGATTAAAGAAAACTTACTATAACGATCGCTGAGATGATTCAATATAGGTGGAGGGGAGACACTCAGCAGGATCTGTTGCTATAATAAATATATACTAACGCAATGAATACTACTCTAACCTCAGCAGATTATTTTATGCTGCTGAAGGGAAAGACCTGCCCACACACCCCTTGGATGACATCACAGGGGCTGGTCTCCAGCCTTCATATATTTATTAGAAATCTGATTTTAGTGATATCTTATCGTGGGTTGATCATAGAGACCTGAAAGTGATACAATTTTTTCCGCTATGATTTTACCTTTCTCCAGAGACCTCACACGATATAGCTGCGATCTGTTATTTTGGGACTTTTGCACCACAGCCCCCCCAGAGGGGCCTACAGAGACAGGAAAATATATATATCATTCCCTAGCTGACCCTGTCACTAAAAATATGGGTCCCATCATTATCAGAATTATGAAACTTTAGTTATTCCATATTTTGTTTTGACTCCGAAGATCCTGCAGTCTTTGTTAAACCCCTTTTGAGCCTAAAAGAGCAATTTCCTCTTTCCTTCCATCTCTGCTCCTATGTTGGAAGGTGTCAATCTATCCCAGGTCTGTGCCAAGAGGAGAATCATTCGTATGTTGAGTAGAATAGGCTACTGAGCTTCTTGTACTTGTATTTGCATACCAACAGCTGCGTGGAGTGTCAGCTCTCCTCTGGTGACAAATGATGGATAAGAGAGGGATGAAGAGGGGTTTCAGGGATAGAGAGAAATTGTTAATACTTTCTCAATATTTTCCTGACAGAAATTATGCACTAAATGGTCCCTAACTGACAGACCCTTTCTGAAAGTTATTATGGGAGTAGATCCTACAGCACCCTCAGGTCCGGTTCAACCACAAGTATATCCCAGTGTTTTCTGAGGATATGAAAGATACAGTCACTCTGATGGTTGTAAGTTTTTCTTACTCGTGTTATACCATCTTTTTCTTGGTGTCTTGGATAGGTATGGAGAAGTGTCTGTCTCTCCCATTTTTCTGCAAACGATGATGTGGAATCCAAAATGTACCAGGTGTACCCTTTTTCCCTGAATCTGATGTTCAGGTCTATTGCCTGTATATTAAAATCTGTGACATTATGGCAGTACCCAACCGTAAAAACTGGCCCCGGGGTATTCCTCTTTTTATGGGGATGGGGTGGTGGCTATCCCACTTCAATAGTTTATTAGTGCTTGAAGGTTTATGGTAGATGAATGTCCCTAGAGTCCCATCTCGTACTTTCTTGATTATTACATCCAGGAACGGCAACTGGTAATAATTAATCTCTGATATAAATCTCAGGCAGACTCTATTGATGTTGAGTTCCCTGACAAATTCAAAAGATTGTTCACTCGTCCCCGACCAGATGATAAAAATGTAGTCAATATATTTGTACCATACCCCAATATATGGATGCCACCACTTATGATCATCCCTGAATATTGTGGATTCCTCCCACCAGCCAAGGAATAGGTTAGCATACGAGGGGGCACAGGGGCTCCCCATCGCAGTACCCCTGAGCTGGTGGAAGTACTTCCTGTCAAAAAGAGTAATAGCGAATTTTAGAAGATCCTTCATGAAGTCATTATGTCTGCTACACTCTACTGATCTCCATTTCAAGAAATGTCTTACTCCTCTGATACCATCCTCATGCGATATATTACTGTATAAAGCCTCGATATCTAGTAAGGCCTGCTCCCCTACATGCATGTATACATGCTCGAGGGTATACATGTAGGGGAGCAGCCAAAGGGAAAACCAATTCCAGAGGGATTATTCCAACTGCAGGACCTCAGGTGGTACTGGGGGAACATTATACTGTGGGGGCACCATACATACTGCATAAGGGGCATAATGGGGGAATTACACTGTGTGGGGGCATCATACATTCTGCATAAGGGGCATAATGGGGGAATTACACTGTGTGGGGGCATCATACATCCTGCATAAGGGGCATAATGGGGGAATTACACTGTGTGGGGGCATCATACATCCTGCATAAGGGGCATAATGGGGGCATTACACTGTGGGGGGCATCATACATCCTACATAAGGGGCATAATGGGGGCATTACACTATGTGGGGACATCAGACATCCTGCATAAGGGGCATAATGGGGGCATTACACTGTGTGGGGGCATAATGGGGGCATTACACTGTGTGGGGGCATCATACATCCTGCATAAGGGGCATAATGGGGGCATTACACTGTGTGGGGGCATCATACATCCTGCATAAGGGGCATAATGGGGGCATTACACTGTGTGGGGACATCATACATCCTGCATAAGGGGCATAATGGGGGCATTACACTGTGTGGGGGCATTAAACTGTGTGGGGGCATCATACATCCTGCATAAGGGGCATAATGGGGGCATTACACTGTGTGGGGACATCATACATCCTGCATAAAGGGCATAATGGGGGCATTACACTGTGTGGGGGCATCATACATCCTGCATAAGGGGCAAAATGGGGACATTACACTGTGGGGGGCATCATACATCCAACATAAGGGGCATAATGGGGGCATTACACTGTGGGGGCATCATACATCCTGTATAAGGGGCATAATCGGGGCAATACACTGTGTGGGGGCATCATACATACTGCATAAGGGGCATAATGGGGGCATTACACTGTGGGGGGCATCATACATCCAACATAAGGGGCATAATAGGGGCATTACACTGTGTGGGGGCATCATACATCCTGGATAAGGGACACAATGGGGGAATTATACTGTGTGGGGGCATCATACATCCTGCATAAGGGGCATAATGGGGGCATTACACTGTGTGGGGGCATCATACATCCTGCATAAGGGGCATAATGGGGGCATTACACTGTGTGGGGGCATCATACATCCTGCATAAGGGGCATAATGGGGGCATTACACTGTGGGGGCATCATACATCCTGCATAAGGGGCATAATGGGGGCATTACACTGTGGGGGCATCATACATCCTGCATAAGGGGCATAATGGGGGCATTACACTGTGGGGGCATCATACATCCTATATAAGGGGCATAATGGGGGCATTACACTGTGTGGGGGCATCATACATCCTGCATAAAGGGCATAATGGGGGCATTACACTGTGGGGCAGTAAAGGGGTCCTGTACTATGAGAACAATAAGTTTCCTCCCTTCCTGTCTCCATAGTTGGGTCGTATGTATCTATTACAGGAAACAAAACAAAAACCTTATGATTCTTATAAAGGGGCAACACAAGACCCCAAAAGAGTCTCCGTGCTAAAGGGGTTAATGCCCCCTGCGCCCAGTAATGGGGGTCTCCACATACCTCCACCTGCAGAGCCGCCACCACATATATGGCCGCTTTGTGCGCACAGGAGCTGTGATGAGGTCACAGGAGGGGAGGAGTCAGGGGTCACATGATCAGGGGCCTCAGTGGATGCAGGACTCTGCTGTGCTGGTTGTCATGGTGCTGGATGAGCTGAAGTTTATGTGTGGGGTCAGGAGGGGTTTACAGTGTGGATGTAGCAGAGCCGCGTGTGTACGAGGTGTACGGAGCAGAGCCGCGTGTGTACGAGGTGTACGGAGCAGAGCCGCGTGTGTACGAGGTGTACGGAGCAGAGCCGCGTGTGTACGAGGTGTACGGAGCAGAGCCGCGCGTGTACGAGGTGTACGGAGCAGAGCCGCGTGTGTACGAGGTGTACGGAGCGGAGCCGCGTGTGTACGAGGTGTACGGAGCGGAGCCGCGTGTGTACGAGGTGTACGGAGCGGAGCCGCGTGTGTACGAGGTGTACGGAGCGGAGCCGCGTGTGTACGAGGTGTACGGAACAGAGCCGCGTGTGTACGAGGTGTATGGAGCAGAGCCGCGTGTGTACGAGGTGTACGGAACAGAGCCGCGCGTGTACGAGGTGTACGGAACAGAGCCGCGTGTGTACGAGGTGTACAGAACAGAGCCGCGTGTGTACGAGGTGTATGGAGCGGAGCCGCGTGTGTACGAGGTGTACGGAGCAGAGCCGCGTGTGTACGAGGTGTGCGGAGCGGAGCCGCGTGTGTACGAGGTGTACGGAGCAGAGCCGCGTGTGTACGAGGTGTACGGAGCGGAGCCGCGCGTGTACGACGTGTACGGAGCGGAGCTGCGCGTGTACGAGGTGTACGGAGCAGAGCCGCGTGTACGAGGCGTACGGAGCAGAGCCGCGTGTGTACGAGGTGTACGGAGCGGAGCCGCGTGTGTGCGAGGTGTACGGAGCGGAGCCGCGTGTGTGCGAGGTGTACGGAGCGGAGCCGCGCGTGTGCGAGGTGTACGGAGCGGAGCCGCGCGTGTGCGAGGTGTACGGAGCGGAGCCGCGCGTGTGCGAGGTGTACGGAGCGGAGCCGCGCGTGTGCGAGGTGTACGGAGCGGAGCCGCGCGTGTGCGAGGCGTACGGAGCGGAGCCGCGCGTGTGCGAGGCGTACGGAGCGGAGCCGCGCGTGTACGAGGCGTACGGAGCGGAGCCGCGCGTGTGCGAGGCGTACGGAGCGGAGCCGCGCGTGTGCGAGGCGTACGGAGCGGAGCCGCGCGTGTGCGAGGCGTACGGAGCGGAGCCGCGCGTGTGCGAGGCGTACGGAGCGGAGCCGCGCGTGTGCGAGGCGTACGGAGCGGAGCCGCGCGTGTGCGAGGCGTACGGAGCGGAGCCGCGCGTGTGCGAGGCGTACGGAGCGGAGCCGCGCGTGTGCGAGGCGTACGGAGCGGAGCCGCGCGTGTGCGGAGCCGGTCGTGTACGAGGTGTATGGAGCGGAGCCGGGCGTGTACGAGTCGTGCGGAGCGGAGCCGTGTGTGTACGAGGTGTACGGAGCGGATGCTGCCCCTCTCCAGGAGCGATCACAGCAGCACGGCATGAGACATTCTTGTACTACACAGACTGTCCTGACAGAACACAGCTCGTCAGGACATAGCCCCGACCTCCAGCGACCGCCGGACAGTCCCATTGGATCGGGGACGGTTGGGGGGTTTCTGTATATAAGTTGTGTGTGATAATTGTAGAATTATTAATGTCTTAGCATAAAAGGATGTACCGGAGTGTTTGTGCCGGGGTCCACATGCATGGAGGGGTTGAGGCGGTGCTGGCTGTATTATGCAGACGGCATCTGCCTGTAACAGTAGTAACCAGAAACTACTAGAAACTCTGCACCAAAATGAAGCAAATCCTTATTCTGGGACCTTCGCCTTGTACGTAACACCCCCGGATCCGGTACAAGCCGGGCAGATGTTCTCATTCATGTCATTTTCTGCTTAAGGTTCTGCGGTTTTCTGGCCAACTATAAAAAAGAAAAAGCGTAAAACAATATTTGTTTCTGCTGCATTGACATAAGTACAATCTTTCATTATATATAAATCTATTACACGTCGGGTCAATGCTGTAAAGGACAGTAAAGTGCCATGGTTGTGGTTGTGGTTTTCGGGTCTCTCTACTTCCCTCCCAAAACTGCAATCAGAAACTTGTAACTACTGATCTCTCCACAAGAAAAAGCCGACAACTCCATCAATGTGATCATTTTATAAAATTAGGTCTTCGCAAGATGAAAATGGTCTCACAAACCACATTTTTTTTAAATGTTCATAAAAAAAACCCAAACAAAAATAATAACCTTACTTTGATTTTTTCCCCATTTTTCAATACTTTATGTGCTAAATTGAATGTTGTCATTCCAGACAACAACTAGTCCCACAAAACACAAGCCCTCCGTCTATGTGAATGAAAAAACAAAGTTATATTTTTGGGGAAAAAGGGGAGGAAAAAAACAAAAAATTGGTCTTGTCAGAATAATGTAATTGCTATATATATTTTTTTTAAATTGAGAATTTTAGCCCAAAATTGTGATCTGTTATAATATTATCATTCTTCATGCGAGATTAATCATTAGTCTGTAGATAAATCCAAACATCTGGAAGATGTAGAACAATATATCTGTGATCCTCTTCTGCCAGGATAAGCGCATCCTTTCTGTCCTTTCTGTGATGGAGAAAACGCTTGAAAGATTCAGAAAGTCCGATGAGTTTTTGGAGCTTATTGTAAAGGGCCTTAATGACGACCTGGGAAAGAATCCACCAGAAACAAAGGATCCAACCAGGTAAGTTCTAATGATCCCATCTGATAAAATGATCAGCTTTATTTCCATGGGATTGTTCTGTAGAAGAGATGGGACCTGCAGCATTTTGATGCTGAACTTCACTATGTATAGATGTAGCAAAGCTTAATGTGACAATTCACACACCGCAGTGATAAATTGTCTCAGGTTAGCTCTCATAACAGAATTAACATCACTTATAGTGGAACTAAACTTACAATTTATTTTCAGAATTGTGAAAATTATGGCACTTTGCAAAGCACTTCATTAGTTTCTTTGGCGTCATATCCATAAAATGATGATATTAAAGTGGCCTCCAGACCCTGCTTTTCCCCAGTGCAGGAGCGTTGCTGGGGTCCTAAGAGATCAGGGACCCCAGCCCCAAAGTACATGTTTCCCCATATAACCTCCCTGCCACTTAAAAGAGGATTTATACATATATAATTACAGTATACCACTGCTGCTATATACACTATACAAAGACCAATATTCCCAAAATTACTACTATACAAGGCCAAAATGATCCTGCTACACAATGTCCTCTACCATCACCACCACACTGAGTCCATATATGAGAGAAAACCCCGCAGGGTAAAAGACCATCAAAGGGGTCCAGGGAGTATAAAATCTATCATATTTATTCAGCAATAGAAAAATAGGATGATGGGGGAAGGGACACAACACATATGTGATTGTTAGACATGTAAGCCAAAAAAAGCAAGGCACGCAAGGAAGGGGCCATTCCAGGTATAATGGCTGTCTATAGTATCATCATGGGTGTACTAAAATATCCCAAAATAGACACCGCATATATTCCACTGGGGGCAACAGTCATCATATGCAGGTGCATCTCACTAAATTACAATATCATCAAAAAGATAATTTATTTGAGTTCTTCAATACAAAAAGTGAAACTCATATATTATATAGAGTCATTACAGACAGAGGGATCTATTTCAAGTGTTTATTTCTGTTAATGTTGACGATTATGGCTTACAGCCAATGAAAACACAAAAGTCATTATCTCAGTAAATTAGAATAATTAACAAAAACACCTGCAACGGCTTCCTAAGTGTTTAAAAATGTCCCATAGTCTGTTTCAGTAGGCTCCACAATCATGGGGAAGACTGCTGACTTGACAGATGTCCAGAAGGCAGTCATTGACACACTCCACAAGGTCTCAGAGTCTGGAGGAAGAGTGAAGAGGCACAAAATCCAAGCTGCTTGAGGTCTAGTGTGAAGTTTCCACAATCAGTGATGGTTTGGGGAGCCATGTCATCTGCTGGTGTAGGTCCACTGTGTTTTATCAACACCAAAGTCAACCGGCCGTCTACCAGGACATTTTACAGCACGTCATGCTTCCCTCTGCCGAAAAGCTTCTTGGAGATGGAAATTTCATTCTCCAGCAGGACTTGGCCCCTGTCCACACTGCCAAAAGTACCAATACCTGGTTTAAAAGCAACAGTATCACTCTGCTTAATTGGTCAGCAAACTCACATGACCTTAACCCCGTAGAGAATCTATTATAGAGAATCTATGGGGTATTGTCAAGAGAAAGATAAGAGACGCCAAACCCAACAATGCAGACGAGCTGAAGGCTGCTATCAAAGCCACCTGGGCTTCCATAACACCTCAGCAGTGCCACAGGCTGATCGCCTCCATGCCACGCCGCATTGATGCAGAAATTGATGCAAAATGAGCCCCGACCAAGTACTGAGTGCATTTACTGAACATACATTTCAGTAGGACAACATTTCGGATTTTAAAAACATTTTTCAAGCTGATGTTATAAAGTATTTTAATTTACTGAGATAATGACTTTTGTGATTTCATTGGCTGTAAGCCATAATTAGTGGCGTACCACCAATGGTGGCAGGCCACACTACTGCTATGGGGCCCGTGAGCCTCGGGGGGAGCGAGGAGGATAGGTGAGTATTGGGGGGGGTGGGAGGTTGCGGCGGCGAAGGAGCGGGCACACGCAGTAGCGGCTGCTGTAGCTACCACGTGTGCCCGCTGCTAAAGGGACATGAATATTCCCTCTTCTCCACTTCCATGGGCATGGAGAAGAGGGAATATTCATTCTCTTTAGTAGCGGGCACGGAGGAGCGCTGAGCCGTGGCTCCAGCTTACAGTGCCCGCTACTAAAGAGAATGCATATTCACGCTTGTCAACGCTCATGGTCCCGGCGTGGAGAGGAGTGAATATGCCGGCAGCAGCAGCAGCTCACCTCGACAACTGAGAGCGCGCGCTGCTCAGATACCAACATGAACTTCTGGCAGACAGAACTCAGCAGCTCTGGAGCAGAGGTGAGGAAGGAAGGTGAGTATAAGTGTTTATTTTTTGTGTGTGCAGTGATGGGGCCACACATATCAGGATTGGGGGGTGAGGAGGCCATACATACCAGGATTGGGGGATGAGGGGGCTATGCATACCAGGATTGGGGGATGAGGGGGCCACACATACCAGGATTGGGGGATGAGAAGGCCACACATACCAGGATTGGGGGGTGAGGAGGCCATACATACCAGGATTGGGGGATGAGGGGGCCACACATACCAGGATTGGGGGATGAGGGGGCCACACATACCAGGATTGGGGGATGAGAAGGCCACACATACCAGGATTGGGGGATGAGGAGGCCACACATACCATTCTTGACCCCATTTTTGGCGATCGGATATTTCCCTGGATCTCGTGTATCCTGCTGCATATTGCTGTATATAACGTAGGCTTACGTCATGTGAACAATGGCCAAATAGCTGTTGGCTGAGAATTCGTCCTAAAAGATAAAATCTGTGATGGAGGTTCCTAATACGGCTTCCAACGAAGATGTGAAATCATCCAAATGTGTATAAGAACTAGCGAGTGATAAAGGAGACAATGGCTGGTAGGTAATAAGTCATTACCTGTCTGCCAATATCTTCTTCTGGAAGACTTCAAGATATCATGTATTACATATTACATATTATTCTGAAAGCAAACCATGTAATACCACATGTGTCCTGGAGAGGCCTCTACGTCCAGCAAAACACAGCTGATTGCTGAGGGTGTTCACTGCCAGACCCCCGACTATCAACTGATCGCCTGCAAGTCCTCATTTGGGGACAGGAGTTGTTCACACTTGGCATATTTTGTGATTCATGAGGGGAGGACAGTAGCCGGATATAGACTTTTTCTATAAAGTCAGATTAAAGGGGTTTTCAGGAATGTTTTTATGTAATATATAGAAGGTTCCCAGTGTTAGAGAAAACACACAGAGCTTTACTTTCTCCTGCTGCTCCAGCTCTGGATCTTCAGCTCTTCCTGTGGTCTATTGTGACAGGCTGCAGGGGTGATGGCTCAACTTCAGCACACATCATTGCTGCAGCCAATCACTGAGCTTAGCAGCTCTGTCAGCATGGCCCACTGAGCCAAGTGATTGGCTGCAGAGCTGCGATCATGATGTCACCCTTGAAGCCAATGACTAAAGATCAGCGGCAGCGGTGAAGTGCTGGAGCTGGAGCAGGAGGTAGTAAAGCTTCATCTCTTCTACTTAAGTGACGATTTATATCATTTATATTTAAGTGATGAAACAAAAATTCTGAAATTTGTAAAAATAATTTGCTTGTGTCGCCACTTTCCGAGATCCGAAAGCCGCGGCGTTTTCATTTTTCGGGAATGTAGATCTAAATGTGGGAAACAGAGCGCACAATAGGGTGATACCCTATGGAGGGAGAGTAAGAGAGTGCTGGTTACACTCACCTGATGGAGTTGTGACAGGTACAACTCCTATGTAGGCATGAAGAAAACCAGCAGCTGCTGCCCCTTGGCTGGAAGATGCCGCTGGTTTGTCCGGCAGAGACAGTCTCGTGAGTATCATGCATGTATCACCCTGTCTCTCCTACAGCGTTCTCACTCTGATCATGTGCAGGTGGTACGCACGTGGTCTGTGCCGTTTTATCGTTTCAGCCGGCAGGATTAAGTTAATAGTGAGATAACACTAAGATCTCCTATACTGTCTTTTGGCTCTGCCATGTGCCGCTGTTATCTCAATATTAACTTAATCCTGCCGGCTGAAACGATAAAACGGCACTGACCACGTGCGTACCACCTGCACATGATCAGAGTGAGAACGCTGTAGGAGAGACAGGGTGATACATGCATGATACTCACGAGACTGTCTCTGCCGGACAAACCAGCGGCACTGACCCCGTGTATACTATCGGCATGCGGCCAATGTGTGGGGTCTGTGAGGAGACAGGGAGACATACCACTGAACGTGCTGGTTAAATCTCCATACGCATGTAGCGACCTATCTTAGATGGGATATTAGCTGCTTAAGAAGATACAATTGTGGCCTATGTTACAACTCCCTGTTACAGGATCGCACCACCATATTAATATATGTCTCTCCACGCAACATCGTCATTGACTTACCAGCTACACAGGCACATCTGAGAGGCTAACAGCAAGCTGATCAATGGTGATTACACTGGTCGACTCTTGCATTTAGATTGTATCTAAATATATGGCACATATATTATAAATAATTTGACAGGTCCAAACTAAGACAGTTGGGACAATAAAATGATAATACCCAACCATTTAATTGTAGGGACATTGGTTGGAAAATCCATACTGGTGCTGCCATATTGTAGTCAGGAATAACTGCTTAAAATCCATCATAGCAGTGGCCCTATATACATCTTTTTGATGTATGAAATTGAACTAATATATTTTAATCTTACTAATAAAAGTTACATTTTATTCACACACCTTTTCTTCTAATACCCCTCCTGGTTTCTAATAGTTACATTATCGGTGGTGACCACCTGTGTGAATACTGTCCATCATTTGAATCAGAAATCTGTATAACTTGATATTTTTAGGGCTATGTGGGGGGCCGTTATGCTGTATGAAAGCAATTATACGGTGTGAAGGTTTGTGTGGGGCCATTATACTGTTTGGAGGGCTGTGTGGGGCCATTATACTGTTTGGAGGGCTGTGTGGGGCATTATACTGTATGTAGGCCCATTATACTGTATGGAGGGCTGTGTGGGAGTCACAGTTGGGGGAATCATACTGTGTTAGGGTCACCATACTTTGCCTTGGGAGTTGAAGTGGGGTACAATAAGGTCATTATACTGTTCATGTAGAGGCTAATGTGGAGGAATGCACCATGGGGGTATCATACTGTGTTTGGGGGGCACTTTTATTGGCATCATACTTCATGGGGGCAATGAAAGAGGGATCTAGGACTTCAGTAGGAGGAACATTAGAAAAGCGAAGTAAAGGCTGGAAAGTTGTGAGATCGGCTCTTCTGTGACACAGACAAATATTTCTTTATTTTTTTGGTGGGGGGGGGGGTCCAATTAGAGCTTCTGCTATGGGGCCTCATGATTTCTATGTGCGCCCCTGGCCATAATCATCAACATTAACAGAAATAAACACGTGAAATAGATCACTTTGATTGTAATGACTTTATATAATATATGAGTTTCATTTTCAGCATTGAAGAACTAAAATAAATAAACTTTTTGATGATATTCTAATTTAGTGAGATGCACCTGTATATATAAGGGGTGTGGGTGCCATCATACTATAAGGGGCTATGGGAGTCATCATGCTATATATGAGGGGCAGTGGGGCCATCATATTATATAAAATGGGGAGTGGGTGCCGGAATACAGTTTATAAGGGGCTGTGGGGCCATCATACAGTATAAAGGGAGCTGTAGGGGCCATAATATAGTGTACAAGTGGGTATGGGGGCCATCATACAGTATATATTGGGCTGCGGGGGCCATCATACAGTACTGTATATATGGGGCTGTGAGGGCCATTTTACAGGATATAGGGAGTTGTAGGGACCATCATGCCAGTTATAAGGAGTTGTACAGACCATCATACAGTGCATAGGGAGCTGTGGGGACCATCAGACAATGCATAGGGAGCTGTGGAGACCATCATACAGTGCATAAGGAGCTGCGGGGACCATCAGACAATGTATAGGGAGCTGTAGAGACCATCATACAGTGCATAGGGAGCTGTGGGGACCATCAGACAGTGCATAGGGAGCTGTGGGGACCATTATGCAGCGCATAGGGAGCTGTGGGGACCATTATGCAGCGCATAGGGAGCTGTGGGGACCATTATGCAGTGCATAGGGAGCTGTGGGGACCATTATGCAGTGCATAGGGAGCTGTGGGGACCATCATACAGGGCATAGGGAGCTGTGGGGACCATCATACAGTGCAAAGGGAGCTGTGGGTTCCATCATACAGTGCATAGGGAGCTGTGGGGACCATCAGACAATGCATAGGGAGCTGTGAGGACCATTATGCAGTGCATAGGGAGCTGTGGGGACCATTATGCAGTGCATAGGGAGCTGTGGGGACCATTATGCAGTGCATAGGGAGCTGTGGGGACCATTATGCAGTGCATAAGGAGCTGTGGGGACCATTATGCAGTGCATAGGGAGTTGTGGGGACCATCATACGGAGTGTAGGGAGCTGTGGGGACTATCATACAGTACATAAGGAGCTGTGGGGACCATCATACAGTGTATAAGGAGCCGTGGGGACCATCATACAGTGTATAAGGAGCTGTGGGTTCCATCATACAGTGCATAGAGAACTGTGGGGACCATCATACAGTGCATAGGGAGCTGTGGGGACCATCATACAGAGCGTAGGGAGTTGTGGGGACCATGATACAGTGCATATGGAACTGTGGGGACCATCATACAGTGCGTAGGGAGCTGTGGGGACCATCATACAGTGCGTAGGGATCTGTGGGTACCATCATACAGGGCATAGGGAGCTGTGGGGACCATCATACAGGGTATAGGGACCTATGGGGATCATCATACAGTGCTTAGGGAGCTGTGGGGATCATCATACAGTGCGCAGGGAGCTGTGGGGACAATTATACAGTGTCTAGGGAGCTGTGGGGACCATCATGCAGTGTATAGGGATCTGTGGGGACCATCATACAGTGCATAGGGAGCTGTGGGGACCATCATACAGTGTGTAGTGAGCTGTGGGACTATCATACAATATACAGGGTGCTATGGGGGCACTCAGGACATTATTTCTTTTAAATGGGTGCATCATCAGAAATTTCTTCTTTCACCACCCCGAAATCATCGTCCATAGACTTGAAGAAGAACTTTGTAGTTGGGTGTAGTTTGATTGTGGCTTTAAGGGGGCATTATTACTTAAAGGGGATACTCAACTGTATTTGTTGCTTGGAGGGAACACTTCAGATATTGAAACTTTCATAAGAGCATATCTGGCATTATTACTTGCTAGGTAGCACAGTGGGGTCTTTACTACTTTCTATGGGACGCTATTATTTTTATAGGTCCCCTCTATCTGGCACACAGTCTTTGTAGCATTAATTGGTGGAGGGTAATCATAGTAATGACATAATTTTTGAAGTATTGAGGTTCCTATTCCACGTCGGAAGAGCAGGCAGCATGGGGAGGTTGTGCGGGGTGGGAATAGATGGGGACGGTGCTGGAAATGTGAGAAGTCAGATGGTCTTTGTACAGTGTGTTTTTTATGTAGAGGCAATGGTCATATCATAATACTATGTACTCACTGGGTAGTGTTGATGGTAGAGGGCATTGTGTAGCGGGATTATTACTGCCTTGTATAGAAGTAATTTTGGGAATATTGGTCTTTCAGTTGTGTATTTTAGGTTAGCAACAATGGTGTACTGTAATTATATATGTATAGGTCCTCTTTTAAGTGGCAGGGAGGTTGTATGGGGAAACACCTACTTTGGGGCTTTGGCCCCTGATCTTTTAGGACCCTAGCAACGTCCCGGCATACAAGGGATATCGGGGGGCACAAAGTGTTCTGGACGTTTCCTTTACAGTATGAAGCATTTTCCACACAGTATCCTTCCTCTGTAATATACTCCAGGACTGGTGAGGCGCACTGTCGCTCCCTATTTCGCCATAACTCGGCCTCAGCACCGCAGGGCTGATCAGCAGGTCTGCTTACTTGTTCTTCGGTTTCGCGCACTATGTCTTCCACTACTGGCGCCCTTGAACCCTTGCACTCGTGACTCCCACTAGTACAGGGGTCTCAAACTCGATAGAGTAAATGGGCCGCACATAAAAAACAATTTAAGCTGGCGGGCCGCATTCCTTTCCAATTTAATACAGTACAAAATTATAGTTAAACAATTATTTATTTGAACTGCTATAACAATTCTACATTACTGTACTATAATACTGCTAGGTTTAAGCTTAACGGAAATTTGCAGGCTTACTCCACATGCTTATTTTAACAATGCAGTTTTCCACTTCAAGTGTCGCAGAATTCAGTCTGGCTGCTCAGTTGTCAGCGTTTGCCAGATACGAGAATGTCAAGATTGGGCTTGAAATCATGAGCGTCGGCCAATCGCAATGTTGCACGAAGATGTTCATCTGTAAGTCTTGACCATACTGCTGATTTGTTAAGCTTCATTGAAGAGAAAAACTGTTCGCATACGTATGTACTTCTGAACATGGCCATGATCCTGGCAGCGGCTTTAAGAAGATTTGGAAATTTTTCTCGTGCTACAAACTTATAGAAATCTGGAACACCAATGTCCATATACTTCTGTTTAAGAACAGCGTCGCATTGCAAGTCCACAATCTCCATCTGCAGATCTTCTGAAAAACAAGCAATGTCTACCGCAAACGGAGTGGCGAAGAGTGTAAATTCAGCTTCAAGATCCTGAAACCCATGAAAACGTCTATCAAACTCTTGTAGTAACTGAGAAATTATATTGGAAGAGTAGTTCAAGCATTCTGGTTCAGCTCGTACCAGCGACTGCATAGCTGAGAAATGAGACAAATTGCCAGACTGCAGCCGCTGGGCCACATAGACAGCTACATCTGATTGCTTTTATACCAGCAATCATCATTGTAATCATCTGCTTTGGGCCCTGGAGCTTCAAGTTGAGTGCGTTGAGGTGTTCTGTGACATCTGTTAGAAACACTAAGTCAGATAGCAAAGCTGGGAAGGAAAGTTGGAAAGCGTCTTTATCTTTCAGCGCCATAAACATCTATCTCCTGTCTCAAAGCAAAAAATCTTTCCAACCCTCTTCACCGACTCAACCATCTGACCTCGGTATGCTACAGCAAGTCTCCATATTCACTGTCCATATCAGACAGGAATGAAGTGAACGGCCTATGGTTAAGACCTCTTGCCCCTATAAAGTTACCAGTCTTAACCACTAAGTCCATAACTTCTTTCATTTGTACACTTTTTCCGCACAGCGCCCCCTGATGCAGAATGCAGTATAGCACTGAAAGGACCTGACAATGAACGCTGGCCTCGTTTTGCTTTCAATAATCCCACAACACCAATGTTTTCAGAACACATTGCTGGTGCCCCATCCGCTACCACAGACACCAGTTTATCCCATGGCGGTCCTGCTGGGTTAATACAACCTTGAAGCTCTTTAAAAATGTCCCGACCGGTCATTGTGCCTTTCATTGGTAATAAATCCAATAATTCCTCGGTTATGTTTAGGTTTTCATCAACCCCACGAATGAACACAGCACAGTATGGAGTATCTGTTACCCTCAGTAAATGGTCGTGAATGATTTGCTATCATGTTACTGAGTAGAAAACTCTTTTCCAGAAGCTTCACTTCACCCGTTAATACTTGGGAAGAAGTTTCGCTGTTTTTGAAGAGACGCTTTCAGCTGCTGAAGCTTTTCCTCTCTGTTTGCCAGACATTGCTCCATACTGTCCTCCATGCTGCGTCATGTAATGTCCACGCACATTGTAGTCCTTAAGCTGCGACAAACTGAAGACAAATCAGACTCTGGGCTCTCTCCGACCTCTGTGACAAAATATAAGTTTTCCCACTTTTCCTGAAATATTCGTTTTTCATCAGCAATCTTGCGCTTTTTTGATGACGATGCCATTTATGATGTTAAACAGGTGCTCTGTGTATTGAAAAATATGTCTGTTAGCAACTCCGTCCTGCTCCCATAGAAATTCATCATAGTCTGCGGGCGTATGCAGAGTATAGACTATAATGGTGCTGGCAGAGCGAACATGCGCTCTGTCGTGCATCACCGACTTGAGGCCGACACTCGGACATAGTAGACTGCGTCCAGTAGGTGTATACGCCCGAAAATGATGCACGACAGAGCACACATTGAGTCTGTCAGCACCATTATATATTCTATGGCCCTCGTCGGCACATACATCCAAATCCCATTTTATATTGGTTCGGACATAAGCCCCGACGGGACCAACGAACATGGGGAAGAACTCAATGTGAAAGGGGCCTCAGCAATATATGAGGCTGCTGTGTTCTGCCCATACATTGCTTAGTTCACTGCCAGAGCAGTTTTCAACTGATAAAGGGATGTGCCAGGCGCCCGCACCCCACTGATCTCATATCACTGGTTTATTCAATGAAGTGGCCATTTAATCATTAAAGGGGTTGTCAAACAATTTTATTTTGATGGCCTATTATTAGGACAGGTGACGGATATCTGATCAGTGGGATGCAACATCCAGCTCCCCCCACTGATCAGCAGTTCCCGGTGCCCGTGGTATGTGCTCACTTGCGGAGCGGAACTACACAGCTCCATCAACTGCATAGTGGCCACGGCTGGGCACTTCATATCCACTCTTATTGAATAGGCGTAGATTTGCATTACCCAGTTGCAGCCATTATAAAGGATAGCCCATCAATATAAAAGCAATGGACAATCCCTTTAAGTCCTGCAGAATCTCTTTATGTAGTTTCTCACCATAGCAATGCCATACATGTCAATATTAAAGAGAACCTGTAATGTCAGAAAACGCTTTTTACCTGGTGATATAGAGTCAATCTGCAGGTAAATATCTTCACAATGCTACATGGCCGTCTTACTGTAAGTGCAGCTACCAGGAAAGAATTAACTTATTTCCTCCCGGGAGCTATGGGCTTTCAGTCATAGAAGTTACATTCATCGCTCACAGCACTGCTCACTATACTGTAAGCACGCCCCAGAACTTTTGATTTTCTCCGCACAGATGTGCTGCACACTGAGTTGGCAACCCAAGTGCTGGAGCGTGCTTACAGCAACTACTCATAGTGTAGTAAGCAGGCTTAAGCAACTCCTTGCATGACTGAAAGCCGATGGCTCTTGAAAGAAATATAGTTCAGTTTCTCCCAGTAGCTGAACTTTTAGTAAAGCTGCCAGGAAACGTTGCAACACTATTTACCTGCAGATTATTCCTCTCTCTGACGTTTTCAGCTATACCATTTTTGGTATATGGCTTTTTGATAATTTTTTATTCTACTTTCTGTCAGTATGATGGAAAAGCTACATTTTTGGTCATTTATTATTTTTTATTCATCATGAGGCTATGATCACACATTACGTTTTTGCAGTGTTTTTTCTGCAACCAAAATTTGCTCTTGCTTATAAGGACTCTTTCACATGTCAGTATCTCCAGTGCTGGAGACATTGATACACGTAGACCCATTCAAATGAATTGGTCTGTGCACATCTCAGTGTGTTTCCACAGACCGTGTGTCCATGTGCTCCACATACTCACATACTAACATGTCTGTTTTTTTGCAGATGCACGGTCCGCAAAATGTACCACACGGATGACATCCGTGTGTCATCCGTGTGACACGTACCGGTGCCTGGGAATCAGCGCTACAGTTAGCGCTGTTCCCAAGCGCTGGGTGCTGAATGCTGCACTCATCAAGGTTCCCTGCCGGCGCTGCGATCAGCACCAGCAGGGACAATGATGACAGTAGTAGTGTCTGATCTCGCAGTGTCCACCTATAAAAATAATAAAATCCATATACTCACCTCTCCTAGGTGTCCCCCGCTGTAATCCTCTGACCGATGCTGCCAAGGAGCAGGGGAGAATGAGCTGCTCCGGAGCTGCGCTCAGTGAGTGACAGGACACGGCTTCTGAGCTCAGCTCTGGAGCCACACATTCTCCCCGGCTCCTCGGTATCAGAGGATTACAGCGGGGGACACCTAGGAGAGGTGAGTATATGGATTTTATTGTTTTATTCTTAGTTTTACACAGGGACACAGCGGGAGCAGACACTACCACTACCCTCATCCTTGTCCCTGCTGGTGCTGATTGCAGCGCAGGCAAGGAATCATGATGAGGGCAGCATTCAGCACCCGGCGCTTGGGAACAGCGCTAGCTGTACGCTGATTCCCTGGTGCCGGTATGTGTGATCCTGATGCAGCACATGGGCCGCACACGGATGCAACATGTAAAATGGATATCTCCGGGAATGGAAATATATGCGAAACCGGCCTAAAAAAACAGGTTTTGTGGCGTTTTTTGGTGGAGATTATAGGAATCTACAGTATGTTTAATAAAGTCAGTTTAATTCACCAAAAAACCTGCACAATCAGTGTATTCCCACTTTCATATTGCTATGGGTGAAAAACGCTGCAAAAAACGCTTTTGTTCAATGTCCCCGTTGGGGCATACATTTGAACCCTACAAGAAAACGGGATATGGATATTTGTGCCTACAGGGCCATAGACTGTAATGATGCCGGCAGAGCAAACGTGTGCTCTGCATAATTTTCGGGAGTGCACACCTACAGGAGGTGGACAGTCAGACATAATAGACTGCATCTGAATGTCTGCTTCCAGTATGTGTACATTTCCGAAAATGATGCCGGCAGAACGTACGTTCGCTCTGTCGGCACCATTACAGTATATGGCCCCATGGGCACATATGTCTGAATCCCGTTTTGTGGGGGGGTCCGGACGTATGCCCCGATGGGGACATTGAGCGTAATGTGAAGGCACAGTAAGCCAGGGATATGGTACAGATTTATACCACAAATGTGTACTTTTTTTTTTTTTTCACTTTCAAGTTTAGTAGCAGAATACTTTTATTTCATATTTTATTTAGATTTTTTTTATGTAGCTTTTAACTTTTACTTTATAGTCACTGATCTAATATCCTGCAATACTTCTGTACTGCAGAATATTAGGTCTGTCTGTCTTATATTGACAGTTCACATGTAGGACCCTGCATATTCCAGGCCCCAAAGATGGCTAACCCAAAGGCCATTACTTGGCCTCAGGTTACCATAGGCTTAAGAGTAAGCCCCTCCCCTGAAATAGCCATCTAGTTGCCGCTGTCACAATTGATGGCGGTATCTAAAGGGTTAAACGACCAATCGTGCCCGTTAAAGTAGGTTGTCAGCTGTGATGTACAGATTACCTCAGCGGATGATGGTGTCCGCTCTGCATGTGAGCCGGCGCTATCATCTTGCTGTACACGTACAGCCACAGCGCATGTCACCTGCAAAATCCAGCAATGGGGGGGAAAGTCACGCCTCCGCTCTCTGTGCACTGGCGTGATGTCATCATGCAGCGCCAGAGTGATGTCATCACACAGCGCCAGAGGGATCTCAACGCAGGGCCACAGCCACTACGGAGCGGCGCACTCCTCCTCTCTGCTAGGGTCAGACATGTGGTGCACTGCGGGCCGCAGATGCCTGCCTCAGGGGCCGCATGCGGCCCACGGGCCGCGTGTTTGAGACCATTGAATTAGCCGGATGTAACGCACAGACAAACACATACCCTCTATTCGTATGTTACTTTATCTACTGACAAGGGTAACGGACACATATAGGCCATTATGCTCTGCGGTGTGGAACACATAACTACGGGAATGCGCAGTCACGGGTATGAGTGGCGCGGAGGCAATCAGTTTATCTGGCGTTTCAGTGTAAAGCACGTCACTTCCGGACATGCACACTAGGGGACGGACATTATAGGACCTCTAGCTCATGAGAAGTAGCGCAGGCGCAGTACATTATTGTAGACAGACCCCATTCTATATGTCTTGTGACAATTCACCTCTAGGAATGGGAATGGGTCTCCTAGTCTGGGGAGGTTTTTTTTGGATGAAGTGGGATATTTAAACATGGACACCTGGCTATTAGGCACACTATGCTGAACATCATGAATTATTATCCCTGTATCAAGCCTCCTGATGAACCTGTTGAGGAAACACGTTGAGGCGGATTATTGATTCATTCTCTGATGAGTCCATACCCTTTCCTTTATATATACCTTGAGATATATCTGTTTCTATTTAATGTGTCTGTGTATTTTTTTATATACACTACCATTCAAAAGTTTGGGGTCATTTAGAAATTTCATTATTTTTGAAAGAAAAGCACATTTTTTTTCAATGAAACTAACATTAAATGAATCAGAAATACACTCTATACATTTTTAATGTGGTAAATGACTATTCTAGCTGCAAACGTCTTGTTTTTATTGCAATATCTGCATAGGTGTATAGTGGCCCATTTCCAACAACCACCACTCCAGTGTTTTAATGGTACATTGTGTTTGCTAACTGTGTAAGAAGGCTAATGGATGTTTAGAAAACCCTAGAAAACCCTTGCACAAGTATGTCAGCCCAGCTGAAAACGGTTTGGCTGATTTGAGAAGCTATAAAATTGACCTTCCTTTGAGCTAGTTGAGAACCTGGAGCATTACATTTCTTTGTTCTATGAAACTGTCAAAATGGCCAGAAAAAGAGAACTTTCATGTGAAACTCAACAGTCTATTCTTGTTCTTAGAAATGAAGGCTATTCCATGCGAGAAATTGCTAAGAAACTGAAGATTTCCTACAACTGTGTGTACGACTCCCTTCAGAGGAGAGCACAAACAGGCTCTAACCAGAGTAGAAAGAGAAGTGGGAGGCCCCGCTGCACAACTGAGCAACAATACAAGTACATTAGAGTCTCTAGTTTGAGAAATCGACGCCTCACAGCTCCTCAACTGGCAGCTTCATTAAATAGTACACGCAAAACGTCAGTGTCAACGTCTACAGTGAAGAGGCGACTCCGGGATGCTGGCCTTCAGGGCAAATTGGCAAAGAATAAGCCATAGCTGAGAGTGGCTAATAAAAGGAAAAGATTAATATGGGCAAAAGAACACAGACATTAGACAGGAAGATTAGAAAAAAGTTTTATGGACAGACAAATCAACATTTAAGGTATTTGGATCACACAGAACATTTGTGAGACGCAGAACAACTGAAAAGATGCTGGAAGAGTGCCTGACGCCATCAAGCATGGTGGAGGTAATGTGATGGTCTGGAGTTGCTTTGGTGCTGGTAAAGTGGGAGATTTGTTCAAGGTAAATTGGATTTTGAATAAGGAAGGCTATCACTCCATTTTGCAACGCCATGCTATACCTTGTGGACAGCGCTTGATTAGAGCCAATTTCATCTGACAACAGGACAATGACCCAAAGCACACCTCCAAATTATGCATGAACTATTTAGGGAAGAAGCAGGCAGCTGGTATTCTATCTGTAATGGAGTGGCCAGCGCAGTCACCAGATCTCAACTCCATTGAGCTGTTGTGGGAGCAGATTGACCGTATGGTCCGCAAAAAGTGCCCATCAAGCCAATCTAACTTGTGAAAGGGGCTTCAGGAAGCATGGGGGGAAATTTCTCAAGATTACCTCAGCAAATTAACAGCTAGAATGCCAAAGGTCTGCAATGCTGTAATTGCTGCAAAGGGAGGATTCTGTGACGAAAGCTAAGTTTGAAGGAGAAAATTATTCTTTTTAATAAAAATCATTATTTCTAACCTTGTCAATGTCTGGACTATATTTTCTAATCATTTTGCAACTCATTTGATAAATAAAAGTATGAGTTTTCATGGAAAACACAAAATTGTCTGGTTGACCCCAAACTTTTGAACGGTAGTGTATATCACAGTTAACTAGGGCTTCTGAGGTACAACCACCAGTGAGCAGGGGCGCCATTATCGTCCCTTAGGGTGCCAACCTCCGCAGCTAGGCAGTATCTGCTTTGTTTAGGTATGGGGTAGGGTAAGGTAGTGACTGTATCAATTATTCAGCAGCATCATTGTGTACATCTGTTTATATACATCCACAGAAAGCCATTGAGCTTGTAATTTTGCTAGTATATATATATATATATATATATATATATATATATATATATATATATATATATATATATATATATATATATATAATATATTGTTAGTCCAGTTTTCAATGCATATATGTAAAAAAGGTTTAAGATTTCATTTTAGAGGGGTTTTCCCACAGTATTGCCCCCTACACACACAATATGGTACCATCCACCCCACCTACTACCCCATAGCTAATGAATAAATACTCTCTTAGCCCCATTATTGGTGCAGATAATAATGAACCCAGGACCTATGAGATATTTGCCACACAATAGGTAGCAGGGCCATATCATCCATAGTGGCAGCCCTTGCGGCCGCAATGGTGCCCATGAATTGAGACAGCTCCGCACCGAGCACGCTCTCCCTACCCATCATCACAATTTCAGTGATATCCACATTCCCGTGACGGTGATACCATTGATTAGAATAGTAAATCAGGAAGTTGAAAGCTCCCCGATCCGCCATTCAGCCTTCACCTGTGAGTCTGAGACTCCGTGCACTGCAGGCACAATGGCGTCACTACATCATCCTGTAGTACGGAGCCTCAGTACTCACACTGCACAGACCGGAGCAGCGCATCTCAGGAAAGGGGTTGGTTGAGTATTGTGTGTGGTTTTGTTTTTTTTTGTTTGTTTTTTAATATCAGTAATTGGTGGGGGGGGCAATCATACTTTGTAGTGTCTGTGGGGGCAATCATACTGTCTGGGAGCCCTCATTCTGGGCTAGATGGGGACACATGAGAACAATCTCCTGGTGATGAGTCAGATCAGGGATAAGTAAGTGAGTTCAGTCAGTTCATTCAGTCCATCTGGTTGCAGACTTGAATTGATATGGTGTTGTGTGCAGGAGGGAGACATCAAATAGTATGTTCTGAAGGAAAGCAAAGATATAATGGCAGTGTGAATCTGGATTCCAGGCAGGGAGCATAGTGGAGACAAAGAGCAGGACAAGGTCCTTAACTCGGGCCAGGAGGCCTACTTAGATGGTACAGAACTTTGCCCTGAGTGGACAGTAGGCCTATTTAAAGAAGATTAAGTTAAGGAAGGATTCCATATCTTAAGCAATCAATTGTCTATACTAGAGAGGAAGCCACAGTATGGAGAACTGAAGATCCAGTGACATAGAAAGGAGTATGTGGCCCTCATCGAATGGACTTTCACATTACTAGTGAGGAGTCGTACCGATGCACCTCAGCTAGTGAGGTCCTCACAAATCAACTGGGAGCTGAGAGTAGGTCTGAGGGCCCATAGCGACACATCTCAACCTGTATGGTCCCCACAAGGGATGATGGGCCTTCCCATAATAGTTTACTGGACTGTTGTAGCTTGTAACAAAGTTATGTACCGCTCCATGTAACCGTAAAGTTCCTGACTCTGCATAATGCAGAAGAAGCATTCATAAAGTGTTGAAAAGTTTAATTTTGAACTTTGGTCTCCCTCATTCATCTCCATACTGTCTGGTCAGAGCCTGCCAAATGCAAAAGCAGCATGTGGTCTGCAGAGTTGGAGATATGACAAATATATATGTATGTGTGTCTGTGTATATATATACTGCTCAAAAAAAATAAAGGGAACACTCAAATAACACATCCTAGATCTGAATGAATGAAATATTCTCATTGAATACTTTGTTCTGTATAAAGTTGAATGTGCTGACAACAAAATCACACAAAAATCATCAATGGAAATCAAATTTATTAACCAATGGAGGCCTGGATTTGGAGTCACCCCCAAAATTAATGTGGAAAAACACACTACAGGCTGATCCAACTTTGATGTAATGTCCTTAAAACAAGTCAAAATGAGGCTCAGTATTGTGTGTGGCCTCCACGTGCCTGTATGACCTCCCTACAGTGACTGGGCATGCTCCTGATGAGGTTGCGGATGGTCTCCTGTGGGATCTCCTCCCAGAGCTGGACTAAAGCATCCGCCAACTCCTGGACAGTCTGTGGTGCAACGTGACGTTGGTGGATGGAGCGAGACATAATGTCCCAGATGTGCTCAATCGGTTTCAGGTCTGGGGAACGGGCGGGCCAGTCCATAGCTTCAATGCCTTAATCTTGCAGGAACTGCTGACACACTCCATCCACATGAGGTCTGGCATTGTCCTGCATTAGGAGGAACCAAAGGCTAACCGCACCAGCATATGGTCTCACAAGGGGTCTGAGGATCTCATCTCGGTACCTAATGGCAGTCAGGCTACCTCTGGCGAGCATATGGAGGGCTGTGCGGCCCTCCAAAGAAATGCCACCCCACACCATTACTGACCCACTGCCAAACCAGTCATGCTGAAGGATGTTGCAGGCAGCAGTTCGCTCTCCATGGCGTCTCCAGACTCTGTCACGTCTGTCACATGTGCTCAGTGTGAACCTGCTTTCATCTGTGAAGAGCACATGGCGCCAGTGGCGACTTTGCCAATCCTGGTGTTCTGTGGCAAATGCCAAGTGTCCTGCACGGTTTTGGGCTGTGAGCACAATCCCTATCTGTGGACGTCGGGCCCTCATACCACCCTCATGGAGTCAGTTTCTAACCGTTTGTGCAAACACATGCACATTTGTGGCCTGCTGGAGGTCAATTTGCAGGGCTCTGGCAGTGCTCCTCCTGTTCCTCCTTGCACAAAGGCGGACGTAGTGGTCTTGCTGCTGGGTTGTTGCCCTCCTACGGCCCCCTCCATGTCTCCTGGTGTACTATCCGGTCTCCTTTATTGAGGGTGTCTTGATAGAACATTTTTCAAGATGATAATGCATCCTGCCATAGAGCAAAAACTGTGAAAACATTCCTTGAAAGAAGACACATAAGGTCAATGTCATGTCCTGCAAATAGTCCGGATTTCAATCCAATTGAATATCTTTGGTGGAAGTTGAAGAAAATGGTTCATGACAAGGCTCCAACCTGCAAAGCTGATCTGGCAACAGCAATCAGAGAAAGTTGGAGCCAGATTGATGAAGAGTACTGTTTGTCACTCATTAAGTCCATGCCTCAGAGACTGCAAGCTGTTATTAAAGCCAGAGGTGGCGCAACAAAATACTAGTGATGTATTGGAGTGTTCTTTTGTGTGTTTGTTTTTCATGATTCCATAATTTTTTCCTCAGACTTGAGTGATTCCATAATTTTTTCCCTCTGCTTGGTCTGAAAAAAATTACCCTTACTGAGTACCACATTTTTAATCTTGATTCATTTTAGTGTTTCTTAACCCCTTTAAAGCCCATGACGTATTAATACGCGTCAGTGCCCTGGGCTTTAAGAGACTGACCCGTATTAGTACGTCATGGCGATCGCGGCTGATTGTCACAGCTGACACCCGGTACTATGTGCAGGGTGCGGTCCCGCACCGCTCCCGGCACATTAACCCCCGCAATGCTGCGATCGAAGTCGATCGCAGCATTGCGGTGGCTAAGGGGAGGTGATCGGTATACTCACCTCCTCTTCCGGCCTCCAGCGCTGTCTGCCGCGGCTTCCCCGATGTTGCCATGACGACCCGATGTCGTCATGACAACATCCGGGTCACCAGACAGCAGGAAGATTTTTTGGTCATGCGCAGTACATGACCAAACTATCTTCTCACTGTGCAGCACTGACAGCCTGCATAGCACAGGGATGGTGCTCCATCCCTATGCTATGCCGGCGATCAGAATAAAAAAAAGTGAAAGTCCCATAGTGGGACAAAGTAAACAAATAAAAAAACTGTCAGAAAGTGAAAAAAAAAATTGTAAAAATATAAAAAAAAAAATAATAATAATCCACCAAAAATAAAAATATAATGTACCCATCAATAAATATTATTATGAAAATAAAAAAAAACAATAAAAGTACACATATTTGGTATCGCCGCGTCCGAACGACCTGACCTATAAAATTGTCCTACTAGTTAACCCCTTCAGTGAACACGGTAAAAAAAAAAAATAAAGCATTGTTTTTTGCTTCATTTTTTATCATCATACCGCCAAACAAAAAATGAAATAACATGCGATCAAAAAGACGAATATAAATATAGATGGTACCGCTGAAATCATCATCTTGTCCTGCAAAAAATAAGCTGCCAAACAGCTCCATCATCCGAAAAATCAAAAAGTTATAGCTCTCAGAATAAAGCGATGCAAAAAAATATTTTTTTTCTATAAAATAGCTTTTATTGTGTAAAAGCGCCAAAACATAGAAAAACAATATAAATGTGGTACCACTGTAAACGTACTGACCCGAAGAATAAAGCTACCTTATCAATTTTACCACACGCGGAGTAGAATAAAAAAAATTAAAAAAAAAAAACAATTCCCGAATTGTTGGTTTTTGTTTATTCTGCCTCCCAAAAGCTGGAATAGAAAGCGATCAAAAAATGTCACGTGCCTGAAAATGACACCAATAAAAACGTCAACTCATCCTGCAAAAAACAAGCCATCACATGACTCTGTCGGCCAAAATATGGAAAAATTATAGCTCTCAAAATATGGCGATGCAAAAACTAGATTTTACAAAATATGTGTCTTTTAGTGTGTGACAGCTGTCAATCATAAAACCCCGATATGATTCTGGTATCTCTGTAATCGCACCGACCCAAAGAATAAGGTCGTCTAATCACTTATACCGCACTAGGAACGGCGTAAAATATAAACGCTAGGGCTGGGGTTGGGGTTAGGGTTGTGCTAATGTTGGGGTTAGGGTTGGTTTTTAAAAAAATAAATAAATAAGATGACGATATGGTTACTAGTGTTGAACGCAAGTGCTCGCTACTTGAGTTTGCATCGGGTGCTCGGGTATGCATTGAGTATCGTGGGTGCTCGAGTCTCTGCCCCATATGCTTCGCGGCCAAAAAAACCTCACGGGGGTTGCCTGCCATGCACGAGCGATCCCCGCATGTTTTTTTTGGAGTGTCTAATAACCGTGAAACATGCGGGCGGGGACTCGAGCATTTCACTTGAGCACTCGTGATACATGGTGCATACCTGAGTACCCGATGCAAACTCAAGTAGTAAGCACTTGCACTCAAGAGTAATGACAACTTATTCAATATGATGACCTAATGTCATCAAATTCTGTGTCATACCTCTGGGTTCAAAATGTTCACTATACCCCTTGATAAAATCCTTGAGGGGTGTAGTTTCCAAAATGAGGTCACTTGTGGGGGGTTTCCACTATTTAGGCACATCAGGGGCTCTCCAAACGCGACATGGCGTCCGCTCTCGATTCCAGCCGATTTTGCGTTCAAAAAGTCACACAGTGCTCCTTCCCTTCTGAACTCTGCCGTGCTCCCAAACACTGTATTTTCCCGACATATGGGGTATTGGCGTACTCAGGAGAAATTGCAAAAAAGTTTTTGGGGTCCATTTTCTCCTGTTACCCTTGTGAAAATAAAAAAATTGGGGCTAAAACATCATTTTTGCGGAAAAAGTTCGATTTTTTTATTTTCACGGCTCCATGTTATAAACTTCTGTAAAGGATTTTGGGGTTCAAGGTGCTCACCACACATCTAGATAAGTTCCCTGAGGGGTCTAGTTTCCAAAATGGTGTCACTTATGGGGGATTTCCACTGTTTAGGCACATCAGGGGCACATCCGCTAATTATTCAAGCAAATTTTACAATCAAAATGTCAAATGGCGCTCCTTCCCTTCCGAACCCTGCCGCACGCCCAAACAGTGGTTTTCCCCCACATATGGGGTATCTGCTAGCTCAGGAGAAATTGAACAACAAACTGCATAGTGCAATTTCTTCTGTTACCCTTGTGAAAATGCAAAAGTGGGGGCTGAAAAACATTTTTGTGGGAAAAATGTGAAAATTTTATTTTTACGGCTCAATGTTATAAACTTCTGTGAAGCACCTGGGGGTTCAAGGTGCTCATCACACATCTAGATAAGTTCCCTGAGGGGTCTAGTTTCCAAAATGGTGTCACTTGTGGGGGGTTTCCACTGTTTAGGCACATCAGGGGCTCCACAAATGCAACATGGCGTCCGCTAATTATTCAAGCAAATTTTACATTCAAAAAGTCAAATGGCGCTCCTTCCCTTCCGAACCCTGCCGTGCACCCAAACAGTAGTTTTTCCCCACATATGGGGTATCTGCATGCCCAGGGGAAATTGCACAATTAATTTTGGGGTCCATTTTTTCCTGTTACCCCTGCGAAAATAAAAAAAATTGGGTCTAAAGTAACATTTTTGTGAAAAAAGTTAAATATTAATTTTTTTCTTCCACATTCCAAAAATTCCTGTGAAGCACCTGAAGGGTTAATAAAGTTTTTGAATGTGGTTTTGAGCACCTTGAGGGGTGCAGTTTTTATAATGTCACTTTTGGGTATTTTCTGTCATAAAGACCCCTCAATGTGACTTTAAATATGATGTGGTCCCTAAAAAAATGGTTTTGTAAATTTTGTTGGAAAAATGAGAAATCGCTGGTCAACTTTTAACCCTTATAGCTCCCCAATAAAAAAAAATTTTGGTTCTTAAATTGTGCTGATGTAAAGAAGATATGTGGGAAATGTTATTTATTAATTATTTTGTGTGACATATCTCTCTGATTTAAGGGCATAAAAATTCAAATTTTGAAAATTGCTACATTTTCAAAATTTTTGCCAAATTTCCGTTTTTTTCACAAAGAAACGCAAGTGATATCGAAGAAATTTTACCACAATCATGAAGTACAATATGTCACGAAAAAATAATCTCAGAATCAGGGGGATCTGTTGAAGCGTTCCAGAGTAATTACCTCATAAAGTGACAGTGGTCAGTATTGTAAAAATTGGCCTGGTCATTAACGTTCAAACCACCTTGGGTTGTAAAGGAGTTAAAAATGATGGTAATCCTAATTGACCTAAAACGGGAAAGGTTTATTCTGATTTCATGTCAGATATTGAGTAAAACATGCAGATGTGTCTTTTTATATAGTGTATGTAAACTTTTGGTTTCAAATGTATATATCCAGGGGTGGGTTAAGGATAGCCAGACCCCGGGCAGTTCAGACTGTGTGGACCCCCGAGGGGTCACGTGACGGGTCATCATATACCTGAAACAGATTATTTCTGAAAAAATAGCTGCTGAGTGAAACTATAACAAAAAAAAACCCATCAATTAATATAAAATTTACCTACAGTTAAAGGATTGTTGAAGCCATAGTATTGAACAGACCAACTGTAATATGTAACAAGTCTCTTTCCAATTGTCAGAAGCTTTTCATATCAATAGTGCAGCACAAACACAGAATACTGTAGAAAACATTTACAGCATCACATTTCCATTACAATAGAAACATCAGTCATTATATCAATAATAAAGTGTCAAATGTATAATGTAAAATAAATCTATATATTTCATAAAGCTGCCAGGACCATAAACTGTAGAAAGTGTCCTCTCACTAAGCCTAAGCTCAAGCACAGCAGATAGTTTGGGGTTTGTTACTTGTTACATTTTATAGGTTAATTTGACCTTCACCCAAGGGGACTTAGTAGAGATTTGTCTCTGGACGCGTTACCCTTTTCCCCTGTATGATGCTGACCAATCATAAACTGGAGGCAACATGGAGGGAAAAAAAGAAAACACCCCCAGATTAGGTAAGACCTGACCTTTTCTGTGTAATAGAAGACTCGTGTTTGAAGCACTACTCCAGGAACTTCGTTTAGTTGCACCATTCCAGCACTGAAATAATAAAAAAACAAAACATTAAACCGTAGCTTTAACCAGGTCACAAAACTCTCACTAGCGGTGATTACTGTGCAGGGGAGGAGAGCGGAGGGGTGTGATTCCATGTACTGCTCTGTATCTATCCCAGGCTGTGTGGAGTAATGTCCTGGGACCTGGGGTAAACGCTGAGCGCTGTATGTGACACGTGCTGTTCGGACACCGCAGCTCTCATCTCAGTCCTGTCCTGCTGCTGTGAGACTAGAGCTGCAGTCTGCGATCAGCATTTATCCCAGGTACCGGGAAGTTATTCCCCAAAGCCTGGGACGGATGCAGAGCAGTATATGGAATCTCACATCTCTGCATAGTAATCGCTGGAAGTGAGATTTTTTTTTAACTAGTTAGACGTGTATTATATCAGATACAGAGAAAGCCAGTTCTGATATTCTCTGGGGGTGTGCTCTTTATCCTCTGCATGACACCTGCATATTATTGGACAACGTCATACAGGGGAAATGTAAACGCCCCCTTAGTTGAAGGGGAAATTGGAGTAAAGTTTACAAGTAAATATCTCTGCAATGGAGATGAGAAATAAAAGAAACCGTGTTTTATTCATATCTTCAGACACTTGAATGTAAAGTAACTAGTTCCTCTTTAAAAGGGAATCGTTTAATAATATGAACCTGGCCCAAACCACATATATAGGCATGCAGGTCCTTGAAACCTAAATCCAATGACACCTTTATATATTTTATCTGCTGCTGCATACCCAAGAAATCAGTTTTGTAACTGGACTTGAAATATGATAACTAATGGGTGACTGGTCTGGTGGGCATTGTTTTCCTTAGACTAATTGTTCCACAGTCCCACTAATCATGTTATCATGCCCTGTGGGTTTAAGTGACATTATTTGCAAGAGCGGTGCCACCAACAGCTCTTTGTAAATTTCAGCATCTCTGATATTGCACAATAAGCCAGGTGTGCACCTTTACTTCATTGGAACACTGTGCATGCCGGGTATGCAGCACGGACGCAGGACAGCTGCAGAATTTGCAGAGAACCGTCTGTGAAGGCTGGCTGTGTCCTGTCATCATTGCTGCAGTTAATACACTGTGCCCCGATAAAGTTGGGGTGCATACGCTTGGCTGACTGCGCAATGTCAAAGAGCCAGTGGTAACAACGCTCTTGTAACTAATGTGACTCATGCTCAAAGGGGTATAACGTGATTAGTGGGACAATTAGTCTGGGAAACCAACACCCCCACAACTAGTCCCCCACTACTTAGCAAATTGCAAGCCCTGTTATAAAACTGATTTTATGCATAGGCAGCAATTAATAAGCCCAAAAAAAGCCTTGTAAGAAGGGTATAAAGGGATCAATAAATACGTGGTTACAGATTGGAGATCCTGACCGGTTAAAGTTAAAATTTCTTGGAAATTAACAGACATGAATGTTAGTGATGGCTGAGCACTAAAATGCTCGGGTGCTCGTTGCTCGGGTTGAGCACATTGGAACACTCGGGTGCTCGACCTGAGCAACGAGCCCAATGTAAGTCTATGGGTAACTTGAGCATTTTTTAGGCGGCTCCCCCTGGCGGTCTGCAAAGGGCCTAAAAATTGCCCAAATGGATGGGAACAGTGCTCAAATAACATGGGAACAGCATGGAGAAGACCCCTGGAGGCATTTCTGACTCCCAGGTCACTGCTGTCAACAATGTTGTCAGAGGTATTACGCCACTTTTACGGACTCACAATAAAACATACAAAAACAAAATGGATTTTCCTGGGAAATATGTTAAGGAACATCCTTTCCAGGGTAATGACTTGTATATAAGGCAAAATAAATAACCATAAACAAAAATACTCCTCCACACCATAGGCTATGTTCACACGTAACGTTTTTGATGCGGTTTTGTACTTTTGTATTGCTTTCAACCTTGACATATGCATTCACCAGTAAATGTCATTTTAACATTTTACAACATTATCTGGCCATGTGGTGTGTGAGACATGATCAGACACATCCTGTTTCATTTATGAAGGAGGGACTCTGAAAATCACAAAGCCTATTTTTATAGGGCCATCAGGCGGCCTTTACTATTCTTAAAGGGCCAGCAGCCGGCTATGCATTGTTGTTCCCATTACTAAAGAGTAGGTCTCCTATACTGTTATTGTGTATGCAGTGAGTGGCAGGGCTGCCCCAAATTTGGACGCACCCCAATACCCCTTTGAAAATTTGGATGCACCCTAATACCCCTTTGAAGCGACTTAGAGGAGGGCCTCCTGAAAACAATGTTCCCATTATTAGGAAGTGGGTTTCCCATTGTGTTTGCCTATGCAGTGAATGCAAGGGTTTTCAAAAATTTGAAGGCACTCCAATGCCCCTTGGAAGAGATGCGGAGGAGGGCCTCATAAAAAAATGTTCCCATTAGAATGGAGTGGGTCTCCTATACTTGTAATGCCCATGTACTAAGTGTATGAGTGTATGGGCTGACAAACATTTACCCCTGGGGGGGTATACATGAACATACTGTATAAAATTTTTTTTTTACTGGCATCATAAACACCCTTCAAAAAAATTGGGTGGGTGTTGCATCACGGACCATGGTCACCCTGGTGATATGTGGTGGAGGATGAGGAGAAGGAGGAGGACAAGAGCAAATAGCCAAAATCAGGAAGCGTATACCCATGTGTGGGTGTGAAGAGGTGCATGGCAATATACCTCCCAAGAAAAGACATTGGATTTGAGTTTATATTACGCTGCTATCATTCGGTGGTGTTGAGAAGTCTGGCCCAATCCAGCCCTTGTTCATTTTTATAAGAGTCAGCCTGTCAGCATTTTCAGTTGACAGGCGGATGCGCTTATCAGTTATAATTCCACCAGAAAAAAAGAGAGGGGTCGCTCACTGGTCTATTCGGGTGCTCTGAAGAAAAGGAGTAATCTCAATTGCAAAAAGAACTTCGGCACTCCATACATGAATATATAAGAAATATTGTATCTAGACTAATGTCACTTTGAAAAATGAAGGTTTTTTGCGCATAATTTGGCCAATTTATGTGTGCCCATCAACCACGACAAGGTCACCTTCGTATGATGGGAAACTACGCTACGCTACCACTGGATATGCCACTCTTGGACTGTAAGCCTGTATGGACAATATGTCTCTGCTTGGGCTTTTAACCTACAATGTATGGGCTGGTAGAGCTAGTTAAAACCACCTGTGACTGAATGGGAGGGACACATGGTCAGAAAAAAGGCTGTCAAACTTCTAATAGTGTGAACACGTACCTGCTGCAATGCTCCAGGAGCGGGATCCCAAAAATGATTAATAGAAAAAAAGAGAGGGGTCGCTCACTGGTTTATTCGGGTGCTCTGAAGAAAAGGAGTAATCTCAATTGCAAAAAGAACTTCGGCACTCCATACATGTCTTTGACCTTGTCGTGGTTGATGGGCACACATAAATTGGCCAAATTATGCGCAAAAAACCTTCATTTTTCAAAGTGACATTAGTCTAGATACAATATTTCTTATATATTCATGTATGGAGTGCCGAAGTTCTTTTTGCAATTGAGATTACTCCTTTTCTTCAGTGCACCCGAATAGACCAGTGAGCGACCCCTCTCTTTTTTTCTATTAATCATTTTTGGGATCCCGCTCCTGGAGCATTGCAGCAGGTACGTGTTCACACTAGCTCTACCAGCCCATACATTGTAGGTTAAAAGCCCAAGCAGAGACATATTGTCCATACAGGCTTACAGCCCAAGAGTGGCATATCCAGTGGTAGCGTAGCGTAGTTTCCCATCATACGAAGGTGACCTTGTCGTGGTTGATGGGCACACATAAATTGGCCAAATTATGCGCAAAAAACCTTCATTTTTCAAAGTGACATTATTCTAGATACAATATTTCTTATATATTCATGTATGGCGTGCCGAAGTTCTTTTTGCAATTGAGATTACTCCTTTTCTTCAGAGCACCCGAATAGACCAGTGAGCGACCCCTCTCTTTTTTTCTATTAATCATTTTTGGGATCCCGCTCCTGGAGCATTGCAGCAGGTACGTGTTCACACTATTAGAAGTTTGACAGCCTTTTTTCTGACCATGTGTCCCTCCCATTCAGTCACAGGTGGTTTTAACTAGCTCTACCAGCCCATACATTGTAGGTTAAAAGCCCAAGCAGAGACATATTGTCCATACAGGCTTACAGCCCAAGAGTGGCATATCCAGTGGTAGTGTAGCGTAGTTTCCCATCATACGAAGGTGACCTTGTCCTGGTTGATGGGCACACATAAATTGGCCAAATTATGCGCAAAAAACCTTCATTTTTCAAAGTGACATTAGTCTAGATACAATATTTCTTATATATTCATGTATGGAGTGCCGAAGTTCTTTTTGCAATTATAATTCCACCAGAGGCACTAAAAACCCGCTCTGATAAAACGCTAGCGGCAGGCAGGCCAGGACCTCCAAGGCGTAGAGAGCCAGTTCATTCCGTGTCCAGCTTGGATACCCAATAATTATAAGGCACAGAGGAATCACGGAGGACATTGGTACGGTCAGCAAGGTACTTCCTCAGCATCTTCCCAAACTTTGCACTCCTTCTGAGAGTAACCAGCGCCTCAGGGCCTGTGCGATGGGAGGGGCTGAGAAAACTCTCCCAGAACTTCGACAGTGTTCCCCTGCCTCTGTTGGAGTTGTGTCTCTCTCGACTGTACTCCTTGGTTGTCCAACGAATTGTGACCTCTGCCGCCAGCGTTTTCAGATGGGAATTTTTTTAATAGTTCCGCAACAAGGGCCTTCTGGTACTGCCCCATTTTTGTAGACCTGTCTGTCTCAGGAATAAGAGATATAAAGTTCTCCTTGTAGCGTGGGTCTAGAAGTGTCACCAACCAGTAATGACTGTCACCCAAAATTTTGAGAATGCGAGGGTCATGGGAAAGGCAGCATAACATAAACTCAGCCATGCGTGCCAGATTGCTAACAGGCAAGACTTCCATGTCCTCACCAAGAGGACGACTGACCATGCTCTCCTCCTCCTCCCTGTCCTCAGGCAATCCACGCTGAACAGACTGTATGACAGTTGTACAGGTAGTACCGTCTATAGCGCATGAAACTAGCTCCTGTTCTTCCTCCTCATTGTCACCCAATCCACGTTGGGATGAGATGAGGCTTGGCTGTGTGTAATCACCCTGTATGGTTCCTTGCTCCATCTTATCGTGCTCCGCCTGCAATGCATCCTCTTTGATTGTGAGCAGAGAGCGTTTCAGAAGACAGAGAGCCGGGATCCACTCCTGAGATCTTATGTGTGGAGTCTGAACTGAATACCGACGGCCTTGTTGATGCAGGTAGTCAACAACTGCCCTCTTCTCCTCACAAATCCTTCCCAACATCTGCAGTGTAGTGTTCCAATGCGTTGGGACATCACACACCAATCAGTGAGCCGGAAACTGCAAACGCTGCTGAAGCACGGCAAGGGCGGCGGAAGCTGTAGCTGACTTTCTAAAATGGGCACACAGGCGGCGTACTTTGACAAGCAGATCCGGCAGCTCCGGGTAGCTTTTGAGAAACCGCTGAAATACGAGGTTAAACACATGGGCCAGGCAAGGTACCTGTGTGAGCTCGCCTCGCTCAGAGCCGCCACCAGGTTCCGGCCATTGTCACACACGACCATGCTTCGCTGTAGGTTCAGCGGTGTCAGCCACAGATCTGCCTGCTCTTTCAGAGCTGTCCACAACTCTTCAGCATTGTGCGGTTTGTCACCTAAGCATATTAGCTTCAGCACAGCCTGTTACCGCTTGGCTGAGGCAGTGCTTTGAGCTTGTGACTGATGTGGTCATTTCGGAGATGGAGGCTGAAGAGTAGGAGGAGGATGAGGTGCAGGAGCTGTAGACTGGGGGCAACACTGATTGACCTAGGGCCCACAATCCTCGGCGTCGGGAGGATGTGTTCCGTCCCAAGATCTGGCTGGGTCCCGGCTTCCACTATATTAACCCAGTGTGCCGTCAGCGACATGTACTGTCCCTGCCCACAAGCACTTTTCCACGTGTCCGTGGTTAGGTGGACTTTCCCTGTATCTGCATTGTTGAGGGCACTGCTAATGTTGTGGGACACGTGCTTGTGTGATGCGGGGACGGCACACCGGGAAAAATAGTGGGGGCAGGGGACTGAGTACCGAGGGATGGCCACTGCAATCAGGTTGCGGAAAGCTTCCGTCAACATTAGCCTAAAAGGCAACATTTCGAGCGCAAGCAGTCGTGAAATGTGGGAATTTAGTAGTGTGGCCTGTGGGGCGTCGGCTGCGTATTTGCGCTTACATTCCAAAGACTGGGGTATGGACAACTGAACGCAGCGCTGGGACAAGGACATGCTTGCTGATGGTGCTAGTTAAGAGTGTGCAATGACAGGTGCAGGGTAGGAGGCATCTTCACATGGCATGCGCCATGGGCAGGGGATTGGCTTTCACGCACAACAGCAGAAGAAGCAGTGGTGTCACCTGCAGACACTGTTCCTGGACCCTGGGATTTGGTCCACAAAGTCGGGTGCTTTGCTGCCATGTGCCTGATCATGTTGGTGGTGTTCAGGCTGGTAGTTTTGCTACCCCTGCTGATGCTGGCCAGGCAGGTGGTGCAAATGGCCTTTTTGGGGTTATCGGCAGAGTATTTAAAAATCAACCAGGCTCGGGAAGACGTAACAGTTGTACTGACAACTTCAGTCGTGTTGGTGTTACGGGGAACGGTTGCCCGCCTTCTGTCTGTGGTCACCACACTGCTTCTTCCTGCCTGTTGGGGTGCTCTGCCTCCCTCCTCCTGTGTGCTGCTGTCCTTGCTCTGCATGTCCTCCTGCCAGGTTAGGTCAGTTACTATATCATTCGCCACCTTGTCTTCCACTTCCGCACTCCTGTCTTCCTTCTGACTTTCTGGCAATTGTGCCTCATCATCGTCCACCTCTTGAGGCACTTTCCCACCGTCACCTTCGTATGACCGTGGCTGCTCAAATATTTGGGCATCGCTACATGCGATCTCCTCTTACCCCGCTTCAAGTGGACCAGGCGAGACGTCCGAATCTATAAATGGAAAAGTGAACAGCTCTTCGGCGTGTCCAAGTGTGGGATCAGTTGTCTCTGGGCACTCGGCCTGGTGGGAGGAAGGAGGTTCAGGGTGAGGAATATGCGGTCCAGACTCACAGCTACTGAGACTTGACTGTGTGGAAGACAGGGTGGTGATGGTGGCTAAGTGACGGAAGCATTATCAGCTATCCAACCAATAGCCTTTTCACACTGCTCTGTGTTCAATAGTGGTGTATTGCGGACCCCTATTAAATGGGACAGGAAGGTCGAGCGAGAAGATGTGGGTGTTTGTTGTGGCACAATTTCAGCTTGCACACGGCCTCGGCATGCACCATCACGTCCAGTTTCCCGTCCCTTGTCACGTGCCTTGCCCATTTTAAATGGAGGACATTATCTTCCACCCTCACTACAAATGGCTGAATTTGGAGCAAACTTATATGTGATCCGTGTGACGGACAAACCACAGTTTTAATTAGCCGGCCTGTAGGTAACTATTTTTAACAGCGTCGACCTCGTGTCAATAAGTTCACTGACACACTGCAACAAAATTTCAATGGAGGCCAGAAATGGCAGTATTTTCAGTGCAATTATATGTGATCCGTGTGACGGACAAACCACAGTTTTAAATAGCTGGATTTTTAGTGCTTTAATATGGAAAGGACCTGGCTGTATTCTGCAGTGCCAACAAGCAAATGGCGCAGATAAACGGTGTTCTCTGGATTGCTTTTTAAGCAAATAATCAGGATTAAGATAAAAGATAAATTATTCCTGGCCCCTGATACCTGGGCCTATTTCTACAAATATCTGTAAAAGCACCAACAGACAGAACTGGAGCTCTTTTATTATAAAAATATAAAACAAACCATAAAAACACACTACACAAAGAACCAAGACACAAACCCCAACGAAACACAGACAAGTCCAAAATTATAATGTCCAGTATAAATTATAAAGCAAAGCAAAAATGTCCTACAATGTTCATAGAACATAAAGTCCATTTCCCAAAATCCCCCCAGCAAGGGAAGACCTTAACCCTTTTTTTTCCAAAAATATCCCCTTCCAACATTCACTCCACATTCATACCTAAACCCCCAAAACAAAACAACAAACTGGCCCACTGCCAAAAACAAAGAAATAGGCCACCTGGCCGAAACAAAACTTAATACACAGCAAACCTTTTTTTTTTTTTTTTTTTATATTTTTTTTTTTTTTCCCCACCACCATTTTTTAAAACACCCAAGGTCCCACGAAAGTTTGTGGCCTTATCACAGCAAGCCACGAAAGTTTGTGGTCATCAAAATCACAAATAACGGGTCCTTTTTCCCGCATCCCGTAGAACGTCCATTTTCCCAAAACCCCTCCCCCCTCCCCCCCTGAAACCCCCCACCCAACCTACACTAAACCCCCCACCCATACAATACACAAAACTCTACACGTATATACATTACACAACATAACCAAAGCAAACACAACATAACAATAGCACAATATAAACAACTGACCATAAACATGAACCAAAAGTCAGACCCAAGTTCAGTGCTTGCAAGCCCTATATTCGGGTTTCCAATGCCGTAAAACAAAAAACTATAATGTGAGGGGAGCAGCCCACCACCAGGAAACTGGAGACTACCGAGGCTCTCACCCTAATCTAACACACAAACAGCCTGTCCCTCCCTATTAAAGAAAAAGAAAAACCTGTCCCTACCGCCCTACCAATCTTTCCCTACCTGTCCCTACCTGTCCTCTCTGACCCTCACTACCAACCTAATGCTAACTACCTATCCCTAAAGACTGTCCCTGTCTGTCCCTCCCTGACCCTACACATCCATCTGACCCTACAAATAAATATAAAATATAGAAAGGGACTAAACTAACCCTATCACAGACACACATACCCTAACTCTCCCTAGGGCACATTAAATGAGAACCCCCTCCATAGAAGGGAAGCCCTCCCTGCACCCAGCCTCTCATACTCCAGTGAGCACACTTTTGCCAGGTCACCCAGGATGTTCCTAATCACCTCTTCCCGGGGGAGGACTTTCTGCTGGGTGGACACTAAACACCGTGCGTTCCACGTGTAAAACCTAGTCACTAAGCTAACTAAGAAAACAGTGCCCCGATCTCGGCCACCAAGGGATCTGAATGCCCCATAGGCCCACTCCGCATAGGAAAGGCCTGCCAGCCTGGGCCAGCCAATGGAAGCACCCACCCTCTTGTAGACCTCTGTATTAAAAGGACACCGAAGCAGGAAGTGCTCCATGCTTTCAAGCATGTCGCCACACTCCTCGCGGGGACAATCCCGGTCATCAGAGTTCCTGTACTTCAGGTTGTCCCTCACATACAGTCTCCCATGGAAGCAGCGCCAAGCCAAGTCCCAAAACTTCAAGGGGATCAGCTTAGAGTTTAATAACCCGAGCCCCACCTCCAGATCCCGGCTTGGGCAATCCTTGAGGGCCAGGGGCTTCTGGAAGTGGGTCAACAGAACCCTATTGTCAAGTAACCTCCTTGATAAGGTCCTGATCTCCCACACTCCCAGACCCCACCGGCGGATCACCTTCACAACCAGGGTAGCATAAGCCGGAAGATGCCCATGAGGCGTGCGAAGGTCCTTCACCCGCCCTCCTGTCTCCCATTGCTGGAAGAAAGGCCGAAACCACCCCCTACAGGAGAATACCCACGGAGGAACCCTCTCTAACCAGAGGTTAGCGATGTTTGCCTTAAGAAAGGTGTTTACTAGAAACACCACTGGGTTGACCATACCCAACCCTCCTAGTCTCCTCGTGCGATACGTGACCTCCCTCTTTATTAGGTTCAGCCTATTCCCCCATAATAGTTGGAAGAACAGGCTGTAGACCCGTGTCCAAAGAGGTTCTGGCAAGATGCAGACGCTGCCCAGGTATATTAATAAAGGGAGCAAATACCCCTTGGCCAGGTTAACCCTTTCCCTCAGGGACAAGGACCAACCCTTCCACTGATCCACCTTCTGGGCGGCAATCTTAAGTCTGCCCTCCCAGTTTTGCTGGGGATAGTCCCCCGGGCCGAAACTGATGCCTAAAATTTTTGCTGTGGCCTGAGGCCCTGGAAGGGTGTCCGGGAGATCAAAACTAGGATCTCCCCCTCCCAGCCAGAGACTCTCACACTTATCCCGGTTGATCATGGACCCAGATGCCACAGAGTAGCGCTCAACCTCAGACATGACCCAGTCTGCCTCCTCTCTCGAGGATACAAAAAGGGAAACGTCGTCGGCGTACGCCACTACCCTCAAGGTGGTCTCTGGCTCTGCCCGGTCCATCCCGACTCCCACCAACGGTCCGCGTTCCACTCTCCTTAAAAAGGGGTCGATCGCGAACACGTATAACAGTGGGCTCAGAGGACAGCCCTGGCGGACACCAGACTTCACCTCAAAAGGGGGTCCGACCCAACCGTTCACAAGCGGAAAAGTCTCTGCCCCATTGTATAATACTCTCAACCAATCAACAAACCTCCCGGGCAGACCTTACCTCAGAAGGACGGACCAGAGGTACTCATGGTTAACCCGGTCAAAGGCCTTCGCCTGGTCTAAGGACAGCAAGTACCCCTTCCAGTGACCTGCCCTGCCCTGCTCCACCGCCTCCCGGACACCGAGCACAGCACTAAAAGTACTGCGGCCTGGAACAGAGCAGTGCTGGGCCCCTGAAAGGAGCCGGGGTGCAAACTTCACCAACCGATTGAAAAGCACCTTTGCCAGAACCTTTCGGTCCGTATTGAGAAGCGCTATGGGACGCCAATTCTCAATACGGGACGAGTCTTTACCCTTTGACAGGATAATCAGGGCGGACTTCCTCATTGAACCGGGAAGAATGTCCGAGGAGAGACATTCATTAAAAACCTCAGTCATGAGGGGGACCAAAGAGTCCCTAAAAGTCCTGTAAAACTCGGATGTTAAGCCATCCGGACCGGGCGATTTTTTGGGCCGGAGCCCATCAATGGCCCGTCTCACTTCCTCTTCCCTGATTGCTTCTGCCAAACCATGAAGAGAGGGGTCATCCCCTGGTTCAGGGATGGTTTCAGCCAGGAAAGCCGACATCTCATCCCGATCTGGATCCCTCCTTCCCAAGAGATGCGAGTAGAAGGATCTGACCACCTCCAGGATCCCTGATTTGGATCTGTTCAGGGAACCCGTACTGTCGA
This sequence comes from Phyllobates terribilis, assembly GCF_046119375.1. Classification (NCBI taxonomy): domain Eukaryota; kingdom Metazoa; phylum Chordata; class Amphibia; order Anura; family Dendrobatidae; genus Phyllobates; species Phyllobates terribilis. Next base: position 8,009,498 of record NW_027362821.1, read on the forward strand.
TCAGTCCTGTTACCATCTTGCAACTCACTGACATCCTGCAGTTCCTGTAGGGGTCGGGCGAGCGGTACCTCCCGAAATCCCTCTCAAAAACTAAGGATGTGTGCCTATCATACTGGCACCCCTTGAGCAAGGCCTTCACCCTGGAGATTTCCTCACGGTCCCCTCCAGTCGAGACGAGCTGCTCGAGTTTCCTCCCCAGCTCCCGATACAGGCGGTACCTGTTCAGGCCTCTGAGGTTCGAAAGCTGACGGAAGAACCCCGCAACCCTTGTTTTGAAGATCTCCCACCACTCAGACTTACTGCTACAGAGACCCAAGAGAGGTACCTGGCTCTGAAGAAATTCCTCAAAGGATTGTCTCACATCCGCTTCTTCCAACAGGGACGAATTCAGCTACCATAGGCCTCTCCCTATCCGGGGAGTCTCTGCAACATTCAAGGAAAAGGAAATGAAACAGTGATCGGAGAATTCCACCTCAACAGCGGACACTGCAGAAGAGACGGCTTCCTCCTTTAAAAAAAAACCTATCTATCCTAGACCTACAACTACCCCTATGAAAGGTGAAACCCCCGTGACCTGGGGTGTGCCGGATGTGGACATCCACCAGGCGAGCTTCGCTTGCTATGCTGTTAAGGGTATTACTATCAAAAGCCAGCCTTCGGTCTCCGTGGCCTCCCCTATCACGGGATCTAGTTATAGTATTAAAGTCCCCACCGAAGACCACCTGCCAGCTGGTAAAAAGATAGGGCTTGATCTTCAGGAAGAGACATTTACGGTCCCACTTTGACTTTGGACCATAGATGTTAATGAGCCGGAGCTCCTGTCCCCACATGAAGACGTCAAGGACCAAGCACCTCCCCATTTCTACCTCGATCACCCGTCTGCATTCCACCGAAGCGGCCTTAAAAAGGACCGCTACCCCGCTATACGGCTCGGCTGCAAGAGACCAGTATGAGGGCCCGCACCTCCACTCCCTCCTTGCTTTGTAAATGGCCCCCATGTCCGTTAGTCTGGTCTCCTGCAAAAATAAAATGTCAGCCTCAACTCGGTTGAAAAAATCAAAGGCCATAAATCTGGCCGCATCTGACTTTATACTGGCGACATTAATCGACGCCAGAGTCAACGGGGTAGGTTCCGCCATCATGGGTGATTGAGTTAGACGGCCGTCTTTTTCACCGCACCCCTCAATTTACTTTTTTCACCCTCAGAGGAGGAGCCAGACTCTCCCCTCCTCTTTAGTGACACCGAGGTGTCCATAGCACCCGTCACCACCTTCCCAGAACCGGGTTCCTCACCCCTGGACCCCAGAGCAGTCCCCCCCCCAGAGGAAAGTGAGCCCTCCGGAGGACGGACCCCGCCGCTCCCTGAAGGCACCTCAGATGTTACCGCCGGTCCCTCACCCCCGACCTCCGACACAGCAGAGTCATCGAGGGCATGGAACCGGTTGGAGAGGGGGATCAGAGGGGAGCCGGTGAGCCCTTCCGTAGGCACCTTAGTGGCCAGGGGGGGGGGCCTTAGATGTTTTTGCCCCCTTTCGGTTCCTCCTCCGACTCTTACTGGTCTTACTGTCACCTTTTGTTTTAGGCTGCTCCACCACCTCCTCGTCCAGACTTTCATACTGGGAGGAGTCATCAGAAGCAGCCACCTCCTCCCTCTCCATCCTCCTGATCTCCTCGTTCACCGCCTCCTCCCCCAGGGCCTCAGGGGCACCGGCTGCCGCTTCCGAGGAGGGTACAGACATCACCCCAGTCGCCTGGGACTTATCCTGCCCCCTACCCCCACGGCGCCTCACCTGATGCCACTGGCGGGCAGATGTATTGGCCACGCCTTCCTTAACTGGCCCCTCAGCCCCTCTCCCGCCCCCACCTCCAGCATCAGCAGAAGATGAACCGCCAGGGACTCCCCCATGGCTCACCCCTGCCTGACCAGAGATGGCGTTAGAAAAGGAGCGGGGGCAGCGGCTGTACGGGTGACCTAGTTCACCACACAGGTGACACCTAATGTCACCACAGGCCGCGGCAAGATGACCTACCCCGCCACACAAGGCACATTTCTGTACCTTGCAGCCCGCGCTGAAGTGGCGGCGATCACCGCACCTGTGGCAGACCTTCGGCTGCCCCTGGTAAAAGATCAGGATCCTGTCCCTCCCCAGAAATGCTGAGGAGGGGATGTGGGTGACAGTACCGCCTGAGACCTTCAACCTCATCATGAAGGTCCAGCCCCCTGACCAAATGCCAAACTCGTCCCTGTTCTTTTTTGGGACGTCCGCGACCTCCCCATAGCGGGAAAGCCACGTCATAATATCGACCCCAGAGAGTGACTCGTTATTTGTCCAAACGGTCACCCTCTTTACGCCATTTTGGCGAGACACCGCCTGCACGGCAAAGTCTCGCCAGCCGGGCTCCCCCTTCACCAGTTCAAAATTCGACCAGAAAAGCTCTAGGCCCTCCGGCCGAACAAAACTGATGTCGAAGATGGGGGTACCAAAAGGATGAATCAGGGCAAAGATGTCAGTCGCCCTGAAGCTCATCTTCAGGAGGAGCTCCACGACCCTCGATCTTGGCGGGCACGCTTCACTGCCCCTCCACCGAAGACGGACCACATTCCTCCTGGCCACCCCCTGCCCGGCTGTCGGGAGGGACCACACTGTCTCCCCCTCCCTTTTATCTTGGAAGGCGGCCAGGCCATGTCTATCCAGCCAAAAGGCCAAGTCTACCGCTCTTCCCTCTACCTCGATCGTCCGTTCTCCCTTTTTGAGGGCCTCGAGGAAACGGCGCCGCAAGTCACCATCCCTGAGGTCCAGAGGTGAGGAAGCCCGCCCTGAAGATCCCGAGCCCCCAGCTACTACCCCCGTAAAACTCCGGGGACCAGCAACCGGGGGGGCAGATGGACCAGCCCCACCCCCACTACCAACAGACACACCATTCTTACTCCCTTCCACAGACACCTCAACACTTGTATCTTCAATCACAGCCACATCCATACCCACGCTATCCCCATCCACGTCAGTAGTCACACCCCTCGCCCCACTCTCACTCACATGCACACTGGGGTCACAGTTTTTTTTTTTCTGCAAACATTTTTTCCCTGCTGGCAGCACCTTCCCTGCCGGGGGGTTTTGGGAACCTGGTGCTGCTGCCATTTTTGCCGGCGCCCCTGCCCCAGATAAGCCCGTGGGCACAGAGGACACCGACAGGCAGGCACCTCCTCCGTTGTCTGCCGCAGCCGTGGCACCACTGCTCCCAGCAGTAGCAGCTGCCGGCGCTAAGCCACGCCCCTTTTCGGGTGGAACCACGCCCACTTGGGTGGGTTTGTCCACGAGGCCACGCCCCCCGCACCAGGCAGCACGGTGGGGGCCCCAGAGGCCACACCCACCGGTGCCGTGGGTGACAGGGAGACCAAGCCCCCCGTACCAGGCAGCACAGTGGGGGCCTCAGAGGCCACTCCCACCAGTGCCTTGGGTGACAGGGAGGCCACGCCCCCCGCACCAGGCAGCACAGTGGGGGCCCCAGAGGCCACTCCCACCGATGCCGTGGATGACAGGGAGGCCACACCCCCCACACCAGGCAGCACGGTGGGGGCCCCAGAGGCCACTCCCACTGGTGCCGTGGACGGCTGGGAGGCCACTCCCCCCGAAGCCGGCTGCGCCGGGACCCCCGAAGCTGACCCGGAACTGGGTCTACTCACAGGGGCCCCTGGACCAGCGGCACCAGCTCTCAGGGGCATAGCACCCCCTACCGTCACACCCTTCACCACAAACAGCCTGGCCACCCCAGCTCCGGTGGCCAGCCCCAGGCTAGGCCACTCCCCCTCAGCACCCAGCGGCGGTGGAGCCCCCCGCGCTGACCCATTACTGGGCCCCTGCGCAGGGGGCCCCGACCTCGCCACGGATTTTGACAGGGGAGCAAGCCCCACCTTTCCTTTATGAGCCGGCTCTGCCGGAGCCGCAGGCCCCGCGCCCTTCACCTTACCAGGTCTCTGGGTCCCTGAAAGTGATCCAGATTTAGTGGATCCGTGCGTGAGGGACCCAGACACCCCAGCACACGCCGCCGGAGATGCGGCCCCGGCTGTCGGTGCGCCGCCAACAGAGCAGGAGGCAGCGGCAGATGTACAAGCCGCCCCCTGCACACCAGCAGGCGCACCAGGTGCCAGGCCAGACCTCCCTTTTACAGGGGATCCAGCCTGAGCACCACCACAGATCACACCCACCGTCGGGCCGCCCTCCGCGCCATGCTCCATATCAGACACCTCGGACCCACTGCCTCCATTACCACAAACAGAGGCAGCGCTCTGCGTGCCATGGCCTATGTTCTCCCCGCTCCCTCGCTGTGGACCCACAACAGAGTCCAAGCCGGGGTGGGTGGCGGGTGCCGCACAACGGGACAGGGGGGCCCCAGAGAGGGGGACATACACAAATTTATGTGCAATAGATGTTTTCTTTTTTTTTTTTTGCTTTCCTCTTCGTCCCCCTCCCGGGTGCCTCATCCTCGCAGATCTCATCCCCGAACGCAAGCTGACCAAAACGTACCGGGGTCTCGATCTGCTGGATCTGCTGCATGATAAGGCAGCCCCCCTCACTGCTGCTACTCCCATCCTCCTCATCCTCCCCCTCGCTCCCGCTGCCCTCTGAAGGGCTAGAATCAGACGGGAGAGCCATCTGCTCAGGGGCTATCCCGCTATGCGATGCCTGGAGATCACTTACCAGGCCACCAGGCGGTGGGTAGGGTGCGACCTCCTCCACGCATACCTCTTCCTCCTCCTCCACCGCCTGGCTGGGGCCCTGCGACCCCTCCAGAGCCCCACCGGTCATGGCTCTGAACCGGTCATCATTAAGCAGCTTCTCCATGAAGGGTCCACTGCCCGCCAAGATGGTGCTCCTGCGGTCTTCCAGGTCTTGAATGGCCCGCTTGATCTTCCGGACCGCGGCGGATAGCTCAGGCTTCTTACTGCCAGAGGCCCTCACGGACCTCTCCTGAGCCAACCTCAACTCCCCCCAGAGGGAACTTAGCTTCTTTGTGGCGTCCTCATACTCGCAGAGGTGCGGATGTATACGGGAGGCATAGGTGACGGTTGCCTCCCTCGACGCCTTGGTACGCCAATCAGGGGGCACCGCTGCAGCACCTCCGCTCGTACTCGACCTACCTCCGGAGGGAGGAGCCGCCGCGGTCGTAGCCTCGGGGGTCCTCCGGGTCCTCATGCTGGAACCCCTGCTGTCTTGGCCAGATCTTGTAGCCTTAGCCGGCTTGGTGTTCCTCCCACCCCCCGCCAGCTTGGACCGGGAGGTGGGAGCCGGGGGCCCAGCCCCGGAGGCCAGTCCCACTATGAGCCTTCTTTCCTGGGAAGGGGGCAGACAAAAAGTCCCAGATGGAAAAAAAAAACCTCCCTTCCCAGGAGCTCTCTCCACAGCAGCACACAGTCCAGGAAGCACACGGCACACAGCTCACTGCAGGCTCCACCTCCACCACTTCCTGAAAGAAACTGCAACAGGCTGAACTGGAGCTCTTTTATTATAAAAATATAAAACAAACCATAAAAACACACTACACAAAGAACCAAGACACAAACCCCAACGAAACACAGACAAGTCCAAAATTATAATGTCCAGTATAAATTATAAAGCAAAGCAAAAATGTCCTACAATGTTCATAGAACATAAAGTCCATTTTCCAAAATCCCCCCAGCAAGGGAAGACCTTAACCCTTTTTTTTTCCAAAAATATCCCCTTCCAACATTCACTCCACATTCATACCTAAACCCCCAAAACAAAACAACAAACTGGCCCACTGCCAAAAACAAAGAAATAGGCCACCTGGCCGAAACAAAACTTAATACACAGCAAACCTTTTTTTTGTAGTTTTTTATATTTTTTTTTTTTTTTTTTTCCCCACCACCATTTTTTAAAACACCCAAGGTCCCACAAAAGTTTGTGGCCTTATCACAGCAAGCCACGAAAGTTTGTGGCCATCAAAATCACAAATAACGGGTCCTTTTTCCCGCATCCCGTAGGACGTCCATTCTCCCAAAAACCCCTCCCCCTCCCCCCCTGAAACCCCCCACCCAACCTACACTAAACCCCCCCGTGCGCAAATTACACATACATACAATACACAAAACTATACATGTATATACAGTACTCAACATAACCAAAGCAAACACAACATAACAATAGCACAACAAATGACCATAACCATGAACAAAAGTCAGACCCAAGTTCAGTACTTGCAAGCCCTATATTCGGGTTTCCAATACCGTAAAACAAAAAACTATAATGTGAGGGGAGCAGCCCACCACCAGGAAACTGGAGACTACCGAGGCTCTCACCCTAATCTAACACACAAACAGCCTGTCCCTCCCTATTAAAGAAAAAGAAAAACCTGTCACTACCGCCCTACCAATCTATCCCTACCTGTCCCTCTCTGACCCTCACTACCAACCTAATGCTAACTACCTATCCCTAAAGACTGTCCCTACCTGTCCCTCCCTGACCCTACACATCCACCTGACCCTACAAATAAATATAAAATATAGAAAGGACTAAACTAACCCTATCACAGACACACATACCCTAACTCTCCCTAGGGCACATTAAATGAGAACCCCCTCCATAGAAGGGAAGCCCTCCCTGCACCCAGCCTCTCATACTCCAGCGAGCGCACTTTTGCCAGGTCACCCAGGATGTTCCTAATCACCTCTTCCCGGGGGAGGACTTTATGCTGGGTGGACACTAAACACCGTGCATTCCACGTGTAAAACCTAGTCACTAAACTAACTAAGAAGACAGTGCCCCGATCTCGGCCACCAAGGGACCTGAATGCCCCATAGGCCCACTCCGCATAGGAAAGGCCTGCCAGCCTAGGCCAGCCAATGGAAGCACCCACCCTACTGTAGACCTCTGTATTAAAGGGACATTGAAGCAGGAAGTGCTCCATGCTTTCAAGCATGCCGCCACACTCCTCGCGGGGACAATCCCGGTCATCAGAGTTCCTGTACTTCAGGTTGCCCCTCACATACAGTCTCCCATGGAAGCAGCGCCAAGTCAAGTCCCAAAACTTCAAGGGGATCCGCTTAGAGTTTAATAACCCGAGCCCCACCTCCAGATCCCGGCTTGGGCAATCCTTGAGGGCCAGGGGCTTCTGGAAGTGGGTCAACAGAACCCTATTGTCAAGTAACCTCCTTGACAAGGTCCTGATCTCCCACACTCCCAGACCCCACCGGCGGATCGCCTTCACAACCAGGGTAGCATAAGCCGGAAGATGCCCATGAGGCGTGCGAAGGTCCTTCACCCGCCCTCCTGTCTCCCATTCCTGGAAGAAAGGCCGAAACCACCCCCTACAGGAGAATACCCACGGAGGAGCCCTCTCTAACCAGAGGTTGGCGATGTTTGCCTTAAGAAAGGTGTTTACTAGAAACACCACCGGGTTGACCATACCCAACCCTCCTAGTCTCCTCGTGCGGTACGTGACCTCCCTCTTGATCAGGTTCAGCCTATTCCCCCATAATAGTTGGAAGAACAGGCTGTAGACCCGTGTCCAAAGAGGTTCTGGCAAGATGCAGACGCTGCCCAGGTATATTAATAAAGGGAGCAAATACCCCTTGGCCAGGTTAACCCTTTCCCTCAGGGTCAAGGACCAACCCTTCCACTGATCCACCTTCTGGGCGGCAATCTTAAGTCTGCCCTCCCAGTTTTGCTGGGGATAGTCCCCCGGGCCGAAACTGATGCCTAAAATTTTTGCTGTGGCCTGAGGCCCTGGGAGGGTGTCCGGGAGATCCAAACTTGGATCTCCCCCTCCCAGCCAGAGACTCTCACACTTATCCCGGTTGATCATGGACCCAGAAGCCACCGAGTAGCGCTCAACTTCAGACATGACCCAGTCCGCCTCCTCTCTCGAGGATACAAAGAGGGAAACGTCGTCGGCGTACGCCACTACCCTCAAGGTGGCCTCTGGCTCCGCCCGGTCCATCCCGACTCCCACCAACGGTCCGCGTTCCACTCTCCTTAAAAAGGGGTCGATCGCGAACACGTATAACAGTGGGCTCAGAGGACAGCCCTGGCGGACACCAGACCTCACCTCAAAAGGGGGTCCGACCCAACCGTTCACAAGCGGAAAAGTCTCTGCCCCATTGTATAATACTCTCAACCAATCAACAAACCTCCCGGGCAGACCGTACCTCAGAAGGACAGACCAGAGGTACTCATGGTTAACCCGGTCAAAGGCCTTCGCCTGGTCTAAGGACAGCAAGTACCCCTTCCAGAGACCTGCCCTGCCCTGCTCCACTGCCTCTCGGACACCGAGCACAGCACTAAAAGTACTGCGGCCTGGAACAGAGCAGTGCTGGGCCCCCGAAAGGAGCCGGGGTGCAAACTTCACCAACCGATTGAAAAGCACCTTTGCCAGAACCTTTCAGTCCGTATTGAGAAGCGCTATGGGACGCCAATTCTCAATACGGGACGAGTCTTTACCCTTTGACAGGATAATCAGGGCGGACTTCCTCATTGAACCGGGAAGAATGTCCGAGGAGAGACATTCATTAAAAACCTCAGTCATGAGGGGGACCAAAGAGTCCCTAAAAGTCCTGTAAAACTCGGATGTTAAGCCATCCGGACCGGGCGATTTTTTGGGCCGGAGCCCATCAATGGCCCGTCTCACTTCCTCTTCCCTGATTGCTTCTGCCAAACCGTGAAGAGAGGGGTCATCCCCTGGTTCAGGGATGGTTTCAGCCAGGAAAGCCGACATCTCATCCCGATCTGGATCCCTCCTTCCCAAGAGATGCGAGTAGAAGGATCTGACCACCTCCAGGATCCCTGATTTGGATCTGTTCAGGGAACCCATACTGTCGATCAGTCCTGCTACCATCTTGCAACTCACTGACATCCTGCAGTTCCTGTAGGGGTCGGGCGAGCGGTACCTCCCGAAATCCCTCTCAAAAACTAAGGATGTGTGCCTATCATACTGGCACCCCTTGAGCAAGGCCTTCACCCTGGAGATTTCCTCACGGTCCCCTCCAATCGAGACGAGCTGCTCGAGTTTCCTCCCCAGCTCCCGATACAGGCGGTACCTGTTCAGGCCTCTGAGGCTCGAAAGCTGACGGAAGAACCCCGCAACCCTTGTTTTGAAGATCTCCCACCACTCAGACTTACTGCTACAGAGACCCAAGAGAGGCACCTGGCTCTGAAGAAATTCCTCAAAGGATTGTCTCACATCCGCTTCTTCCAACAGGGACGAATTCAGCTTCCATAGGCCTCTCCCTATCCGGGGAGTCTCTGCAACATTCAAAGAAAAGGAAATGAAACAGTGATCGGAGAATTCCACCTCAACAGCGGACACTGCAGAAGAGACGGCTTTCTCCTTTAAAAAAAACCTGGGGTGTGCCGGATGTGGACATCCACCAGGCGAGCTTCGCTTGCTATGCTGTTAAGGGTATTACTATCAAAAGCCAGCCTTCGGTCTCCGGGGCTTCCCCTATCACGGGATCTGGTTATAGTATTAAAGTCCCTACCGAAGACCACCTGCCGGCTGGTAAAAAGATAGGGCTTGATCTTCAGGAAGAGACATTTACGGTCCCACTCTGACTGTGGACCATAGATGTTAATGAGCCGGAGCTCCTGTCCCCCCATGAAGACGTCAAGGACCAAGCACCTCCCCATTTCTACCTCGATCACCCGTCTGCATTCCACCGAAGCGGCCTTAAAAAGGACCGCTACCCCGCTATACGGCTCGGCCGCAAGAGACCAGTATGAGGGCCCGCACCTCCACTCCCTCCTTGCTTTGTAAATGGCCCCCATGTCCGTTAGTCTGGTCTCCTGCAAAAATAAAATGTCAGCCTCAACTCGGTTGAAAAAAATCAAAGGCCATAAATCTGGCCGCATCTGACTTTATACTGGCGACATTAATCGACGCCAGAGTCAACGGGGTAGGTTCCGCCATCATGGGTGATTGAGTTAGACGGCCTTCTTTTTAACCGCACCCCTCAATTTACCTTTTTCACCCTCAGAGGAGGAGCCAGACTCTCCCCTCCTCTTTAGTGACACCGAGGTGTCCATAGCACCCGTCACCACCTTCCCAGTCTTACCGGGTTCCTCACCCCTGGACCCCAGGGCAGTCCCCCCCCCAGAGGAAAGTGAGCCCTCCGGAGGACGGACCCCGCCGCTCCCTGAAGGCACCTCAGATGTTACCGCCGGTCCCTCACCCCCGACCTCCGACACAGCAGAGTCATCGAGGGCATGGAACCGGTTGGAGAGGGGGATCAGAGGGGAGCCGGTGAGCCCTTCCGTAGGCACCTTAGTGGCCAGGGGGGGCCTTAGATGTTTTTGCCCCTTTTCGGTTCCTCCTCCGACTCTTACTGGTCTTATTGTCACCTTTTGTTTTAGGCTGCTCCACCACCTCCTCGTCCAGACTTTCATACTGGGAGGAGTCATCAGAAGCAGCCACCTCCTCCCTCTCCATCCTCCTGATCTCCTCGCTCACCGCCTCCTCCCCCAGGGCCTCAGGGGCACCGGCTGCCGCTTCCGAGGAGGGTACAGACATCACCCCAGTCGCCTGGGGCTTATCCTGCCCCCTACCCCCACGGCGCCTCACCTGATGCCACTGGTGGGCAGATGTACTGGCCACGCCTTCCTTCACCGGCCCCTCAGCTCCTCTCCCGCCCCCACCTCCGGCTCCAGCAGAGGATGCACCGCTGGGGACCCCCCCATGGCTCTCCCCCGCCTGACCAGAGATGGTGTTAGAAAAGGAGCGGGGGCAGCGGCTGTACGGGTGACCTAGGTCACCACACAGGTGACACCTAATGTCACCACAGGCCGCGGCAAGATGACCTACCCCGCCACACAAGGCACATTTCTGCACCTTGCAGCCCGCGCTGAAGTGGCGGGGATCACCGCACCTGTGGCAGAGGTTTGGTTGCCCCTGGTAGAAGATCAGGATCCTGTCCCTCCCCAGGAATGCTGAGGAGGGGATGTGGGTGACAGTACCGCCTGAGACCTTCAACCTCATCATGAAGGTCCAGCCCCCTGACCAGATGCCAAATTCGTCCCTGTTCTTTTTTGGGACGTCCGTGACCTCCCCATAGCGGGAAAGCCACGTCATAATATCAACCCCAGAGAGCGACTCGTTATTAGTTAGAACGGTCACTCTCTTTACTCCATTTTGGCGAGACACCGCCTGCACGGCAAAGTCTCGCCAGCCGGGCTCTCCCTTCACCAGTTCAAAATTCGACCAAAAAAGCTCTAGGCCCTCCGGCCGAACAAAACTGATGTCGAAGATGGGGGTACCAAAAGGATGGATCAGGGCAAAGATGTCAGTCGTCCTGAAGTTCATCTTCAGGAGGAGCTCCACGACCCTTGCTCTTGGCGGGCACGCTTCACTGCCCCTCCACCGAAGACGAACTACATTCCTCCTGGCCACCCCCTGCCCGGCTGTCGGGAGGGACCACGCTGTCTCCCCCTCCTTTTTATCTTGGAAGGCGGCCAGGCCATGTCTATCTAGCCAAAAGGCCAGGTCCACCTCTCTTCCCTCTACCTGGATCGTCCGTTCTCCCTTCTTGAGGGCCTCCAGGAAACGGCGTCGCAAGTCACCGTCCCTGAGGTCCAGAGGTGAGGAAGCCCCCCGAGAAGACCCCGAGGCCCCGGCTACTACCCCCGCAAAACTCCGGGGACCAGCAGCCGGGGGGGGCAGACGGACCAGCCCCACCCCCACTCCCCCCACTAGCAACAGACACACCAGCACTCGCTTCCTCCACCACAGACACATCCATACCGACAGTCACCCCACTTGCCCCACTCCCACTCACATGCACACTGGGGTCACAGTTGTTTTTTTTCTCCACACACTTTCTGCCAGCAGGTTTTCCAACAGCATTACTACTGCTGCCACCTCCATTTTTAGCCACAGCTGTGGCACTACTGCTCCCAGCAGCTGCCGGCGCTAAGCCCCGCCCCTTTTCGGGTGAAGCCACGCCCACTTGTGCGGGATTTACCCGCGAGGACACGCCCCCTGCACCAGGCAGCACAGTGGGGGCCCCAGAGGCCACTCCCACTGGTGCCGTGGGTGACAGGGAGGCCACGCCCCCCGCACCAGGCAGCACAGTGGGGGCCCCAGAGGCCACTCCCACCGGTGCCGTGGATGACAGGGAGGCCACGCCCCCCACACCAGGCAGCACGGTGGGGGCCCCGGAGGCCACTCCCACCGGTGCCGTGGGTGACAGGGAGGCCACGCCCCCCGCACCAGGCAGCACAGTGGGGGCCCCAGAGGCCACTCCCACCGGTGCCGTGGATGACAGGGAGGCCACGCCCCCCACACCAGGCAGCACGGCGGGGGCCCCAGAGGCCACTCCCACCGGTGCCTTTGGTGACAGGGAGGCCACGCCCCCCGCACCAGGCAGCACGGTGGGGGCCCCAGAGGCCACTCCCACTGGCGCCGTGGACGGCTGGGAGGCCACACCCCCCGAAGCCGGCCGCGCAGGGACCCCCAAAGCTGACCCGGAGCCGGGTCTACTCACAGGGGCCCCTGGACCAGCGGCACCAGCTCTCAGGGGCATAGCACCCCCTACCGTCACACCCGTTGCCACAAAAAGCCTGGCCACCCCAGCTCCGGCGGCCGACCCCAGGCTAGGCCACTCCCCCTCGGCACCCAGCGGCGGTGGAGCCCCCCGCGCTGACCCATTACTGGGCCCCTGCGCAGGGGGCCCCGACCTCGCCACGGATTTTGCCAGGGGAGCAAGCCCCACCTTTCCTTTATGAGCCGGCTCTGCCGGAGCGGCAGGCCCCGCGCCCTTCACCTTACCAGGTCTCTGGGTCCCTGAAAGTGATCCAGATTTAGTGGATCCGCGCGTGAGGGACCCAGAAACCCCAGCACACGCCGCCGGAGATGCGGCCCCGGCTGTCGGTGCGCCGCCAGCAGAGCAGGAGGCAGCGGCAGATGTACAAGCCGCCCCCTGCACGCCAGCAGGCGCACCAGGTGCCAGGCCAGACCTCCCTTTTACAGGGGATCCAGCCTGAGCACCACCATAGATCACACCCACCGTCGGGCCGCCCTCCGTGCCATGCTCCATATCAGACACCTCCGCCCCACTGCCTCCATTACCACAAACAGAGACAGCGCTCCGCATGCCATGGCCTATATTCTCCCCGCTCCCTCGCTGTGGACCCACAACAGAGTCCAAGCCGGGGTGGGTAGCGGGTGCCGCACAACGGGACAGGGGGGCCCCAGAGAGGGGGACATACACAAATTTATGTGCAATAGATGTTTTCTCTTTTTTTTTTGCTTTTCTCTTCATCCCCCTCACGGGTGCCTCATCCTCGCAGATCTCATCCCCGAACGTAAGCTGACCAAAACGTACCGGGGACTCGATCTGCTGCATGATAAGGCAGCCCCCCTCACTGCTACTGCTCCCATCCTCCTCATCCTCCCCCTCGCTCCCGCTGCCCTCTGAAGGGCTAGAATCCGACGGGAGAGCCATCTGCTCAGGGGCTATCCCGCTATGCGATGCCTGGAGATCACTTACCAGGCCACCAGGCAGTGGGTAGGGTGCAGCCTCCTCCACGCATACCTCTTCCTCCTCCCCCACCGCCTGGCTGGGGCCCTGCGACCCCTCCAGAGCCCCACCGGTCATGGCTCTGAACCGGCTATCATTCTGCAACTTTTCTTTAAAGGGTCCGCTGCCCGCCATGATGGTGCTCCTGCGGTCCTCCAGGTCTTGTATGGCCCGCTTGATCTTCCGGACCGCGGCGGATAGCTCAGGCTTCTTACTGCCAGAGGCCCTCTCGGACCTCTCCTGAGCCACCCTCAACTCCCCCCAGAGGGAACTTAGCTTTTTTGTAGCGTCCTCATATTCACAGAGGTGCGCATGTATACGGGAGGCATAGGTGACGGTTGCCTCCCTCGCCGCCTTGGTACCCCAATCAGGGGGCACCGCTGCAGCACCTCCGCTGGTACTCGACCTACCTCCGGAGGGAGGAGCCGCCGCGGTCGCAGCCTCGGGGGTCCTCCGGGTCCTCATGCTGGAACCCCTGCTGTCTTGGCCAGATCTTGTCGCCTTAGCCGGCTTGGTGTTCCTCCCACCCCCCGCCAGCTTGGACCGGGAGGTGGGAGCCGGGGGCCCAGCCCCGGAGGCCAGTCCCACTCTGAGCCGTTTTTCCTGGGAAGGGGGCAGACAAAAAGTCCCAGATGGAAACGATTACCTCCCTTCCCAGGAGCTCTCTTCACAGCAGCACACAGTCCAGACAGCACACGGCACACAGCTCACTGCAGGCTCCACCTCCACCACTTCCTGTAGGGAACTGCAACAGGCAGAACTGGAGCTCTTTTATTATAAAAATATAAAACAAACCATAATTACACACTATATAAAATCCAAAACACAAAACCCCAACAAAACACATCCCAAAGGAAACCCCAAGTCCAAAATTATAATGTCCAGTTAAAATGTCCTCGAACATAAGTTGTTCATTTTCCCAAAATCCCCCCCAGCAAGGGAAGACCTTAACCTCTTTTTTTTAATTTTATACCAGAAAAAACCCCTACAACATTCACTCACATCCATACCCATACACTTATAGCTAACCCTAAAGAAAAACCAACAAAACTGGCCCACTGCCCAAAATGTAAAGAAATAGGCCATCTGGCCGAAAGCACAATACACAGCAAACTCTCTTTTTTTTTTTTTTTTTAATATATATATATATATATATATATATATATATATATATATATATATATATATATATATATATATATATTTTTTTTTTTTTTTTCCCACCACCATTTTTTAACACCCAAGGTCCCACGAAAGTCTGTGGCCTTATCACAGCATCTCTTTTTAGGTCCCACGAAAGTTTGTGGCCCACAAATAACGGGTCCTTTTTCCCGCATCCCGTAGGACGTCCATTCTCCCAAAAACCCCTCCCCCTCCCCCCCTGAAACCCCCCACCCAACCTACACTAACCCACCCGTGCGCAAATTACACATCCATACAATACATGTATATACAGTACTCAACATAACCAAAGCAAACACAACATAACAATAGCACAATATAAACAAATGACCATAACCATGAACAAAAGTCAGACCCAAGTTCAGTACTTGCAAGCCCTATATTCGGGTTTCCAATACCGTAAAACAAAAAACTATAGTGTGAGGGGAGCAGCCCACCACCAGGAAACTGGAGACTACCGAGGTTCTCACCCTAATCTAGCACACAAACACCCTGTCCCTCCCTATTAAAGAAAAAGAAAAACCTGTCCCTACCGCCCTACCAATCTATCCCTACCTGTCCCTCTCTGACCCTCACT
This sequence comes from Phyllobates terribilis, assembly GCF_046119375.1. NCBI lineage: Eukaryota > Metazoa > Chordata > Amphibia > Anura > Dendrobatidae > Phyllobates > Phyllobates terribilis. The sequence goes on from NW_027362821.1 coordinate 8,024,785, forward strand.
ACCAACTTAATGCTAACTACCTATCCCTAAAGACTGTCCCTACCTGTCCGTCCCTGACCCTACACATCCATCTGACCCTACAAATAAATATAAAATATAGAAAGGACTAAACTAACCCTATCACAGACACACATACCCTAACTCTCCCTAGGGCACATTAAATGAGAACCCCCTCCATAGAAGGGAAGCCCTCCCTGCACCCAGCCTCTCATACTCCAGCAAGCGCACTTTTGCCAGGTCACCCAGGATGTTCCTAATCACCTCTTCCCGGGGGAGGACTTTATGCTGGGTGGACACTAAACACCGTGCATTCCACGTGTAAAACCTAGTCACTAAACTAACTAAGAAGACAGTGCCCCGATCTCGGCCACCAAGGGACCTGAATGCCCCATAGGCCCACTCCGCATAGGAAAGGCCTGCCAGCCTAGGCCAGCCAATGGAAGCACCCACCCTACTGTAGACCTCTGTATTAAAGGGACATTGAAGCAGGAAGTGCTCCATGCTTTCAAGCATGCCGCCACACTCCTCGCGGGGACAATCCCGGTCATCAGAGTTCCTGTACTTCAGGTTGCCCCTCACATACAGTCTCCCATGGAAGCAGCGCCAAGTCAAGTCCCAAAACTTCAAGGGGATCCGCTTAGAGTTTAATAACCCGAGCCCCACCTCCAGATCCCGGCTTGGGCAATCCTTGAGGGCCAGGGGCTTCTGGAAGTGGGTCAACAGAACCCTATTGTCAAGTAACCTCCTTGACACTTCCTGATCTCCCACACTCCCAGACCCCACCGGCGGATCGCCTTCACAACCAGGGTAGCATAAGCCGGAAGATGCCCATGAGGCGTGCGAAGGTCCTTCACCCGCCCTCCTGTCTCCCATTCCTGGAAGAAAGGCCGAAACCACCCCCTACAGGAGAATACCCACGGAGGAGCCCTCTCTAACCAGAGGTTGGCGATGTTTGCCTTAAGAAAGGTGTTTACTAGAAACACCACCGGGTTGACCATACCCAACCCTCCTAGTCTCCTCGTGCGGTACGTGACCTCCCTCTTGATCAGGTTCAGCCTATTCCCCCATAATAGTTGGAAGAACAGGCTGTAGACCCGTGTCCAAAGAGGTTCTGGCAAGATGCAGACGCTGCCCAGGTATATTAATAAAGGGAGCAAATACCCCTTGGCCAGGTTAACCCTTTCCCTCAGGGTCAAGGACCAACCCTTCCACTGATCCACCTTCTGGGCGGCAATCTTAAGTCTGCCCTCCCAGTTTTGCTGGGGATAGTCCCCCGGGCCGAAACTGATGCCTAAAATTTTTGCTGTGGCCTGAGGCCCTGGAAGGGTGTCCGGGAGATCGAAACTTGGATCTCCCCCTCCCAGCCAGAGACTCTCACACTTATCCCGGTTGATCATGGACCCAGAAGCCACCGAGTAGCGCTCAACTTCAGACATGACCCAGTCCGCCTCCTCTCTCGAGGATACAAAGAGGGAAACGTCGTCGGCGTACGCCACTACCCTCAAGGTGGCCTCTGGCTCCGCCCGGTCCATCCCGACTCCCACCAACGGTCCGCGTTCCACTCTCCTTAAAAAGGGGTCGATCGCGAACACGTATAACAGTGGGCTCAGAGGACAGCCCTGGCGGACACCAGACCTCACCTCAAAAGGGGGTCCGACCCAACCGTTCACAAGCGGAAAAGTCTCTGCCCCAATGTATAATACTCTCAACCAATCAACAAACCTCCCGGGCAGACCGTACCTCAGAAGGACGGACCAGAGGTACTCATGGTTAACCCGGTCAAAGGCCTTCGCTTGGTCTAAGGACAGCAAGTACCCCTTCCAGAGACCTGCCCTGCCCTGCTCCACTGCCTCCCGGACACCGAGCACAGCACTAAAAGTACTGCGGCCTGGAACAGAGCAGTGCTGGGCCCCCGAAAGGAGCCGGGGTGCAAACTTCACCAACCGATTGAAAAGCACCTTTGCCAGAACCTTTCGGTCCGTATTGAGAAGCGCTATGGGACGCCAATTCTCAATACGGGACGAGTCTTTACCCTTTGACAGGATAATCAGGGCGGACTTCCTCATTGAACCGGGAAGAATGTCCGAGGAAAGACATTCATTAAAAACCTCAGTCATGAGGGGGACCAAAGAGTCCCTAAAAGTCCTGTAAAACTCGGATGTTAAGCCATCCGGACCGGGCGATTTTTTGGGCCGGAGCCCATCAATGGCCCGTCTCACTTCCTCTTCCCTGATTGCTTCTGCCAAACCATGAAGAGAGGGGTCATCCCCTGGTTCAGGGATGGTTTCAGCCAGGAAAGCCGACATCTCATCCCGATCTGGATCCCTCCTTCCCAAGAGATGCGAGTAGAAGGATCTGACCACCTCCAGGATCCCTGATTTGGATCTGTTCAGGGAACCCGTACTGTCGATCAGTCCTGTTACCATCTTGCAACTCACTGACATCCTGCAGTTCCTGTAGGGGTCGGGCGAGCGGTACCTCCCGAAATCCCTCTCAAAAACTAAGGATGTGTGCCTATCATACTGGCACCCCTTGAGCAAGGCCTTCACCCTGGAGATTTCCTCACGGTCCCCTCCAGTCGAGACGAGCTGCTCGAGTTTCCTCCCCAGCTCCCGATACAGGCGGTACCTGTTCAGGCCTCTGAGGCTCGAAAGCTGACGGAAGAACCCCGCAACCCTTGTTTTGAAGATCTCCCACCACTCAGACTTACTGCTACAGAGACCCAAGAGAGGTACCTGGCTCTGAAGAAATTCCTCAAAGGATTGTCTCACATCCGCTTCTTCCAACAGGGACGAATTCAGCTTCCATAGGCCTCTCCCTATCCGGGGAGTCTCTGCAACATTCAAAGAAAAGGAAATGAAACAGTGATCGGAGAATTCCACCTCAACAGCGGACACTGCAGAAGAGACGGCTTCCTCCTTTAAAAAAAACCTATCTATCCTAGACCTACAACTACCCCTATGAAAGGTGAAACCCCCGTGACCTGGGGTGTGCCGGATGTGGACATCCACCAGGCGAGCTTCGCTTGCTATGCTGTTGAGGGTATTACTATCAAAAGCCAGCCTTCGGTCTCCGGGGCCTCCCCTATCACGGGGTCTAGTTATAGTATTAAAGTCCCCACCGAAGACCACCTGCCGGCTGGTAAAAAGATAGGGCTTGATCTTCAGGAAGAGACATTTACGGTCCCACTCTGACTGTGGACCATAGATGTTAATGAGCCGGAGCTCCTGTCCCCCCATGAAGACGTCAAGGACCAAGCACCTCCCCATTTCTACCTCGATCACCCGTCTGCATTCCACCGAAGCGGCCTTAAAAAGGACCGCTACCCCGCTATACGGCTCGGCCGCAAGAGACCAGTATGAGGGCCCGCACCTCCACTCCCTCCTTGCTTTGTAAATGGCCCCCATGTCTGTTAGTCTGGTCTCCTGCAAAAATAAAATGTCAGCCTCAACTCGGTTGAAAAAATCAAAGGCCATAAATCTGGCCGCATCTGACTTTATACTGGCGACATTAATCGACGCCAGAGTCAACGGGGTAGGTTCCGCCATCATGGGTGATTGAGTTAGACGGCCTTCTTTTTAACCGCACCCCTCAATTTACCTTTTTCACCCTCAGAGGAGGAGCCAGACTCTCCCCTCCTCTTTAGTGACACCGAGGTGTCCATAGCACCCGTCACCACCTTCCCAGTACCGGGTTCCTCACCCCTGGACCCCAGGGCAGTCCCCCCCCCAGAGGAAAGTGAGCCCTCCGGAGGACGGACCCCGCCGCTCCCTGAAGGCACCTCAGATGTTACTGCCGGTCCCTCACCCCCGACCTCCGACACAGCAGAGTCATCGAGGGCATGGAACCGGTTGGAGAGGGGGATCAGAGGGGAGCCGGTGAGCCCTTCCGTAGGCACCTTAGTGGCCAGGGGGGGGGCCTTAGATGTTTTTGCCCCTTTTCGTTTCCTCCTCCGACTCTTACTGGTCTTATTGTCACCTTTTGTTTTAGGCTGCTCCACCACCTCCTCGTCCAGACTTTCATACTGGGAGGAGTCATCAGAAGCAGCCACCTCCTCCCTCTCCATCCTCCTGATCTCCTCGCTCACCGCCTCCTCCCCCAGGGCCTCAGGGGCACCGGCTGCCGCTTCCGAGGAGGGTACAGACATCACCCCAGTCGCCTGGGGCTTATCCTGCCCCCTACCCCCACGGCGCCTCACCTGATGCCACTGGTGGGCAGATGTACTGGCCACGCCTTCCTTCACCGACCCCTCAGCTCCTCTCCCGCCCCCACCTCCGGCTCCAGCAGAGGATGCACCGCTGGGGACCCCCCCATGGCTCTCCCCCGCCTGACCAGAGATGGTGTTAGAAAAGGAGCGGGGGCAGCGGCTGTACGGGTGACCTAGGTCACCACACAGGTGACACCTAATGTCACCACAGGCCGCGGCAAGATGACCTACCCCGCCACACAAGGCACATTTCTGCACCTTGCAGCCCGCGCTGAAGTGGCGGGGATCACCGCACCTGTGGCAGACCTTTGGTTGCCCCTGGTAGAAGATCAGGATCCTGTCCCTCCCCAGGAATGCTGAGGAGGGGATGTGGGTGACAGTACCGCCTGAGACCTTCAACCTCATCATGAAGGTCCAGCCCCCTGACCAGATGCCAAACTCGTCCCTGTTCTTTTTTGGGACGTCCGTGACCTCCCCATAGCGGGAAAGCCACGTCATAATATCAACCCCAGAGAGTGACTCGTTATTAGTTAGAACGGTCACTCTCTTTACTCCATTTTGGCGAGACACCGCCTGCACGGCAAAGTCTCGCCAGCCGGGCTCCCCCTTCACCAGTTCAAAATTCGACCAAAAAAGCTCTAGGCCCTCCGGCCGAACAAAACTGATGTCGAAGATGGGGGTACCAAAAGGATGGATCAGGGCAAAGATGTCAGTCGCCCTGAAGTTCATCTTCAGGAGGAGCTCCACGACCCTTGCTCTTGGCGGGCACGCTTCACTGCCCCTCCACCGAAGACGAACTACATTCCTCCTGGCCACCCCCTGCCCGGCTGTCGGGAGGGACCACGCTGTCTCCCCCTCCTTTTTATCTTGGAAGGCGGCCAGGCCATGCCTATCTAGCCAAAAGGCCAGGTCCACCTCTCTTCCCTCTACCTGGATCGTCCGTTCTCCCTTCTTGAGGGCCTCCAGGAAACGGCGTCGCAAGTCACCATCCCTGAGGTCCAGAGGTGAGGAAGCCCCCCGAGAAGACCCCGAGGCCCCGGCTACTACCCCCGCAAAACTCCGGGGACCAGCAGCCGGGGGGGCAGATGGACCAGCCCCACCCCCACTCCCCCCACTAGCAACAGACACACCAGCACTCGCTTCCTCCACCACAGACACATCCATACCGACAGTGACCCCACTTGCCCCACTCCCACTCACATGCACACTGGGGTCACAGTTATTTCTTTTCTCCACACACTTTCTGCCAGCAGGTTTTCCACCAGCATTACTACTGCTGCCACCTGCTGGCAGCACCTTCCCTGCCGGGGGGTTTTGGGAGCCTGGTGCTGCAGCTATTTTTGCCGGCGCCCCTGCCCCAGATAAGCCCGTGGGCACAGAGGACACCGGCAGGCAGGCACCACCTCCATTTTTAGCCACAACTGTGGCACCACTGCTCCCAGCAGCTGCCGGCGCTAAGCCCCGCCCCTTTTCGGGTGAAGCCACGCCCACTTGTGCGGGATTTACCCGCGAGGCCACGCCCCCCGCACCAGGCAGCACAGTGGGGGCCCCAGAGGCCACTCCCACCGGTGCCGTGGATGACAGGGAGGCCACGCCCCCCACACCAGGCAGCACGGTGGGGGCCCCGGAGGCCACTCCCACCGGTGCAGTGGGTGACAGGGAGGCCACGCCCCCCGCACCAGGCAGCACAGTGGGGGCCCCAGAGGCCACTCCCACCGGTGCCGTGGATGACAGGGAGGCCACGCCCCCCACACCAGGCAGCACGGCGGGGGCCCCAGAGGCCACTCCCACCGGTGCCTTTGGTGACAGGGAGGCCACGCCCCCCGCACCAGGCAGCACGGTGGGGGCCCCAGAGGCCACTCCCACTGGCGCTGTGGACGGCTGGGAGGCCACACACCCCGAAGCCGGCCGCGCAGGGACCCCCGAAGCTGACCCGGAGCCGGGTCTACTCACAGGGGCCCCTGGACCAGCGGCACCAGCTCTCAGGGGCATAGCACCCCCTACCGTCACACCCGTTGCCACAAAAAGCCTGGCCACCCCAGCTCCGGTGGCCGGCCCCAGGCTAGGCCACTCCCCCTCGGCACCCAGCGGCGGTGGAGCCCCCCGCGCTGACCCATTACTGGGCCCCTGCGCAGGGGGCCCCGACCTCGCCACGGATTTTGCCAGGGGAGCAAGCCCCACCTTTCGTTTATGAGCCGGCTCTGCCGGAGCCGCAGGCCCCGCGCCCTTCACCTTACCAGGTCTCTGGGTCCCTGAAAGTGATCCAGATTTAGTGGATCCGTGCGTGAGGGACCCAGACACCCCAGCACACGCCGCCGGAGATGCGGCCCCGGCTGTCGGTGCACCGCCGGCAGCGCAGGAGGCAGCGGCGGATGTACACGCCGCCCCCCGCACGCCAGCAGGCGCACCAGGTGCCAGGCCAGACCCCCCTTTTACAGGGGATCCAGCCTGAGCACCTCCACTGATGACTCCCACCATCGGGCCGCCCTCCGCGCCATGCTCCATATCAGACACCTTGGACCCACTGCCTCCATTACCACAAACAGAGGCAGCGTTCTGCGTGCCATGGCCTATGTTCTCCCCGCTCCCTCGCTGTGGACCCACAACAGAGTCCAAGCCGGGGTGGGTAGCGGGTGCCGCACAACGGGACAGGGGGGCCCCAGAGAGGGGGACATACACAAATTTGTGCGCAACAGTTGTTTTTCTCTTTTTTTTTGCTTTTCTCTTCATCCCCCTCACGGGTGCCTCATCCTCGCAGATCTCATCCCCGAACGTAAGCTGACCAAAACGTATCGGGGACTCGATCTGCTGGATCTGCTGCATGATAAGGCAGCCCCCCTCACTGCTACTGCTCCCATCCTCCTCATCCTCCCCCTCGCTCCCGCTGCCCTCTGAAGGGCTAGAATCCGACGGGAGAGCCATCTGCTCAGGGGCTATCCCGCTATACGATGCCTGGAGATCACTTACCAGGCCACCAGGCGGCGGGTAGGGTGCGACCTCCTCCACGCATACCTCTTCTTCCTCCTCCTCCACCGCCTGGCCGGGGCCCTGCGACCCCTCCAGAGCCCCACCGGTCATGGCTCTGAACCGGCTATCATTCTGCAGCTTTTCCTTAAATGGTCCGCTGCCCGCCATGATGGTGTTCCTGCGGTCCTCCAGGTCCTGTATGGCCCGCTTGATCTTCCGGACCGCGGCGGATAGCTCAGGCTTCTTACTGCCAGAGGCCCTCACGGACCTCTCCTGAGCCACCCTCAACTCCCCCCAGAGGGAACTTAGCTTCTTTGTGGCGTCCTCATACTCGCAGAGGTGTGCATGTATACGGGAGGCATAGGTGACGGTTGCCTCCCTCGACGCCTTGGTACCCCAATCAGGGGGCACCGCTGCAGCACCTCCGCTCATACTCGACCCACCTCCGGAGGGAGGAGCCGCCGCGGTCATAGCCTCGGGGGTCCTCCGGGTCCTCATGCCGGACCCCTTGCTGTCTTGGCCAGATCTTGTTGCCTTAGCCGGCTTGGTGTTTCTCCCACCCCCCGCCAGCTTGGACCGGGAGGTGGGAGCCGGGGGCCCGGCCCCGGAGGCCAGTCCCACCACAAGCTTTCCTTCCTGGGAAGGGGGCAGACAAAAAGTCCCAGATGGAAAAAAAAACCTCCCTTCCCAGGAGCTCTCTCCAAACGCAGCACACAGTCCAGGAAGCACACGGCACACAGCTCACTGCAGGCTCCACCTCCACCACTTCCTGTAGGGAACTGCAACAGGCAGAACTGGAGCTCTTTTATTATAAAAGTACAAAAACACATATACAAAACACAAAAACCAAACCACAGATACAATTATACAACAAACAAACAACTAACAACCAACAAAACCCCAGCAAGACATAACCTAAAATCTGAAATTATATAGAGTCCAACAAAGAAATATAAGACGACACAAAGTTCAAGTCCTCCAGCAGACTCTGTAGGAGACCCCCCAGCAAGGGAAGACCCTACCATAACTCCAGGGTGCGCCCTAAAACGCACCCGACCCCCAGCATACACAACATCCATACCTGCACATTCATACCTAACCCCCTAACAAAAAAGGAAAACTAAATAACTGGCCCACTGCCAAAAACAAAGAAATAGGCCACCTGGCCGAAACAAAACTTAATGCACAGCAAACCTTTTTTTTGTAGTTTTTTATATTTTTTTTTTTTTTTTTTTTTTTTTTTTTTTCCCCCACCACCATTTTTTAACACCCAAGGTCCCACGAGAGTCTGTGGCCTTATCACAACAAGCCCCACTAAAGTTTGTGGCCATTTCACACACAAAAAGGTCCCTTTGCCTCTTCCGGCATCCCGCAGGACGTCCACATTTTTCACAAAACCACCGCAAACCCCTCCCCCCTCCCCCCTAAAGCCCCCCACCCAACCTAAACTAACCCCCCCACACACACAATACACATACATTATTTATATACAACACAACATAACGATGTAACAACAACTAACCAAATCATCATGACATAACAACTTAACCGTAAGACTACTAAACATGAACCAAAGGATCAGACCCAAGTTCAGTGCTTGCAAGCCCTATATTCAGATTCTGAACCGTAAAACAAAAAACTACAAATGTGAGGGGAGCAGCCCACCACCAGGAAACTGGAGACTACAGAGGCTCTCACCCTGCTCTAACACACAAACAGCCTGTCCCTCCCTATTAAAGAAAAAGAAAAACCTGTCCCTACCGCCCTACCAATCTTTCCCTACCTGTCCCTACCTGTCCCTCTCTGACCCTCACTACCAACCTAATGCTAACTACCTATCCCTAAAGACTGTCCCTACCTGTCCCTCCCTGACCCTACACATCCATCTGACCCTACAAATAAATATAAAATATAGAAAGGACTAAACTAACCCTATCACAGACACACATACCCTAACTCTCCCTAGGGCACATTAAATGAGAACCCCCTCCATAGAAGGGAAGCCCTCCCTGCACCCAGCCTCTCATACTCCAGCGAGCGCACTTTTGCCAGGTCACCCAGGATGTTCCTAATCACCTCTTCCCGGGGGAGGACTTTATGCTGGGTGGACACTAAACACCGTGCGTTCCACGTGTAAAACCTAGTCACTAAACTAACTAAGAAGACAGTGCCCCGATCTCGGCCACCAAGGGATCTGAATGCCCCATAGGCCCACTCCGCATAGGAAAGGCCTGCCAGCCTAGGCCAGCCAATGGAAGCACCCACCCTACTGTAGACCTCTGTATTAAAGGGACATTGAAGCAGGAAGTGCTCCATGCTTTCAAGCATGCCGCCACACTCCTCGCGGGGACAATCCCGGTCATCAGAGTTCCTGTACTTCAGGTTGCCCCTCACATACAGTCTCCCATGGAAGCAGCGCCAAGTCAAGTCCCAAAACTTCAAGGGGATCCGCTTAGAGTTTAATAACCCGAGCCCCACCTCCAGATCCCGGCTTGGGCAATCCTTGAGGGCCAGGGGCTTCTGGAAGTGGGTCAACAGAACCCTATTGTCAAGTAACCTCCTTGACAAGGTCCTGATCTCCCACACTCCCAGACCCCACCGGCGGATCGCCTTCACAACCAGGGTAGCATAAGCCGGAAGATGCCCATGAGGCGTGCGAAGGTCCTTCACCCGCCCTCCTGTCTCCCATTCCTGGAAGAAAGGCCGAAACCACCCCCTACAGGAGAATACCCACGGAGGAGCCCTCTCTAACCAGAGGTTGGCGATGTTTGCCTTAAGAAAGGTGTTTACTAGAAACACCACCGGGTTGACCATACCCAACCCTCCTAGTCTCCTCGTGCGGTACGTGACCTCCCTCTTGATCAGGTTCAGCCTATTCCCCCATAATAGTTGGAAGAACAGGCTGTAGACCCGTGTCCAAAGAGGTTCTGGCAAGATGCAGACGCTGCCCAGGTATATTAATAAAGGGAGCAAATACCCCTTGGCCAGGTTAACCCTTTCCCTCAGGGTCAAGGACCAACCCTTCCACTGATCCACCTTCTGGGCGGCAATCTTAAGTCTGCCCTCCCAGTTTTGCTGGGGATAGTCCCCCGGGCCGAAACTGATGCCTAAAATTTTTGCTGTGGCCTGAGGCCCTGGAAGGGTGTCCGGGAGATCGAAACTTGGATCTCCCCCTCCCAGCCAGAGACTCTCACACTTATCCCGGTTGATCATGGACCCAGAAGCCACCGAGTAGCGCTCAACTTCAGACATGACCCAGTCCGCCTCCTCTCTCGAGGATACAAAGAGGGAAACGTCGTCGGCGTACGCCACTACCCTCAAGGTGGCCTCTGGCTCCGCCCGGTCCATCCCGACTCCCACCAACGGTCCGCGTTCCACTCTCCTTAAAAAGGGGTCGATCGCGAACACGTATAACAGTGGGCTCAGAGGACAGCCCTGGCGGACACCAGACCTCACCTCAAAAGGGGGTCCGACCCAACCGTTCACAAGCGGAAAAGTCTCTGCCCCATTGTATAATACTCTCAACCAATCAACAAACCTCCCGGGCAGACCGTACCTCAGAAGGACGGACCAGAGGTACTCATGGTTAACCCGGTCAAAGGCCTTCGCTTGGTCTAAGGACAGCAAGTACCCCTTCCAGAGACCTGCCCTGCCCTGCTCCACTGCCTCCCGGACACCGAGCACAGCACTAAAAGTACTGCGGCCTGGAACAGAGCAGTGCTGGGCCCCCGAAAGGAGCCGGGGTGCAAACTTCACCAACCGATTGAAAAGCACCTTTGCCAGAACCTTTCGGTCCGTATTGAGAAGCGCTATGGGACGCCAATTCTCAATACAGGACGAGTCTTTACCCTTTGACAGGATAATCAGGGCGGACTTCCTCATTGAACCGGGAAGAATGTCCGAGGAAAGACATTCATTAAAAACCTCAGTCATGAGGGGGACCAAAGAGTCCCTAAAAGTCCTGTAAAACTCGGATGTTAAGCCATCCGGACCGGGCGATTTTTTGGGCCGGAGCCCATCAATGGCCCGTCTCACTTCCTCTTCCCTGATTGCTTCTGCCAAACCATGAAGAGAGGGGTCATCCCCTGGTTCAGGGATGGTTTCAGCCAGGAAAGCCGACATCTCATCCCGATCTGGATCCCTCCTTCCCAAGAGATGCGAGTAGAAGGATCTGACCACCTCCAGGATCCCTGATTTGGATCTGTTCAGGGAACCCGTACTGTCGATCAGTCCTGTTACCATCTTGCAACTCACTGACATCCTGCAGTTCCTGTAGGGGTCGGGCGAGCGGTACCTCCCGAAATCCCTCTCAAAAACTAAGGATGTGTGCCTATCATACTGGCACCCCTTGAGCAAGGCCTTCACCCTGGAGATTTCCTCACGGTCCCCTCCAGTCGAGACGAGCTGCTCGAGTTTCCTCCCCAGCTCCCGATACAGGCGGTACCTGTTCAGGCCTCTGAGGCTCGAAAGCTGACGGAAGAACCCCGCAACCCTTGTTTTGAAGATCTCCCACCACTCAGACTTACTGCTACAGAGACCCAAGAGAGGTACCTGGCTCTGAAGAAATTCCTCAAAGGATTGTCTCACATCCGCTTCTTCCAACAGGGACGAATTCAGCTTCCATAGGCCTCTCCCTATCCGGGGAGTCTCTGCAACATTCAAAGAAAAGGAAATGAAACAGTGATCGGAGAATTCCACCTCAACAGCGGACACTGCAGAAGAGACGGCTTCCTCCTTTAAAAAAAACCTATCTATCCTAGACCTACAACTACCCCTATGAAAGGTGAAACCCCCGTGACCTGGGGTGTGCCGGATGTGGACATCCACCAGGCGAGCTTCGCTTGCTATGCTGTTGAGGGTATTACTATCAAAAGCCAGCCTTCGGTCTCCGGGGCCTCCCCTATCACGGGGTCTAGTTATAGTATTAAAGTCCCCACCGAAGACCACCTGCCGGCTGGTAAAAAGATAGGGCTTGATCTTCAGGAAGAGACATTTACGGTCCCACTCTGACTGTGGACCATAGATGTTAATGAGCCGGAGCTCCTGTCCCCCCATGAAGACGTCAAGGACCAAGCACCTCCCCATTTCTACCTCGATCACCCGTCTGCATTCCACCGAAGCGGCCTTAAAAAGGACCGCTACCCCGCTATACGGCTCGGCCGCAAGAGACCAGTATGAGGGCCCGCACCTCCACTCCCTCCTTGCTTTGTAAATGGCCCCCATGTCTGTTAGTCTGGTCTCCTGCAAAAATAAAATGTCAGCCTCAACTCGGTTGAAAAAATCAAAGGCCATAAATCTGGCCGCATCTGACTTTATACTGGCGACATTAATCGACGCCAGAGTCAACGGGGTAGGTTCCGCCATCATGGGTGATTGAGTTAGACGGCCTTCTTTTTAACCGCACCCCTCAATTTACCTTTTTCACCCTCAGAGGAGGAGCCAGACTCTCCCCTCCTCTTTAGTGACACCGAGGTGTCCATAGCACCCGTCACCACCTTCCCAGTACCGGGTTCCTCACCCCTGGACCCCAGGGCAGTCCCCCCCCCAGAGGAAAGTGAGCCCTCCGGAGGACGGACCCCGCCGCTCCCTGAAGGCACCTCAGATGTTACTGCCGGTCCCTCACCCCCGACCTCCGACACAGCAGAGTCATCGAGGGCATGGAACCGGTTGGAGAGGGGGATCAGAGGGGAGCCGGTGAGCCCTTCCGTAGGCACCTTAGTGGCCAGGGGGGGGGCCTTAGATGTTTTTGCCCCTTTTCGTTTCCTCCTCCGACTCTTACTGGTCTTATTGTCACCTTTTGTTTTAGGCTGCTCCACCACCTCCTCGTCCAGACTTTCATACTGGGAGGAGTCATCAGAAGCAGCCACCTCCTCCCTCTCCATCCTCCTGATCTCCTCGCTCACCGCCTCCTCCCCCAGGGCCTCAGGGGCACCGGCTGCCGCTTCCGAGGAGGGTACAGACATCACCCCAGTCGCCTGGGGCTTATCCTGCCCCCTACCCCCACGGCGCCTCACCTGATGCCACTGGTGGGCAGATGTACTGGCCACGCCTTCCTTCACCGACCCCTCAGCTCCTCTCCCGCCCCCACCTCCGGCTCCAGCAGAGGATGCACCGCTGGGGACCCCCCCATGGCTCTCCCCCGCCTGACCAGAGATGGTGTTAGAAAAGGAGCGGGGGCAGCGGCTGTACGGGTGACCTAGGTCACCACACAGGTGACACCTAATGTCACCACAGGCCGCGGCAAGATGACCTACCCCGCCACACAAGGCACATTTCTGCACCTTGCAGCCCGCGCTGAAGTGGCGGGGATCACCGCACCTGTGGCAGACCTTTGGTTGCCCCTGGTAGAAGATCAGGATCCTGTCCCTCCCCAGGAATGCTGAGGAGGGGATGTGGGTGACAGTACCGCCTGAGACCTTCAACCTCATCATGAAGGTCCAGCCCCCTGACCAGATGCCAAACTCGTCCCTGTTCTTTTTTGGGACGTCCGTGACCTCCCCATAGCGGGAAAGCCACGTCATAATATCAACCCCAGAGAGTGACTCGTTATTAGTTAGAACGGTCACTCTCTTTACTCCATTTTGGCGAGACACCGCCTGCACGGCAAAGTCTCGCCAGCCGGGCTCCCCCTTCACCAGTTCAAAATTCGACCAAAAAAGCTCTAGGCCCTCCGGCCGAACAAAACTGATGTCGAAGATGGGGGTACCAAAAGGATGGATCAGGGCAAAGATGTCAGTCGCCCTGAAGTTCATCTTCAGGAGGAGCTCCACGACCCTTGCTCTTGGCGGGCACGCTTCACTGCCCCTCCACCGAAGACGAACTACATTCCTCCTGGCCACCCCCTGCCCGGCTGTCGGGAGGGACCACGCTGTCTCCCCCTCCTTTTTATCTTGGAAGGCGGCCAGGCCATGCCTATCTAGCCAAAAGGCCAGGTCCACCTCTCTTCCCTCTACCTGGATCGTCCGTTCTCCCTTCTTGAGGGCCTCCAGGAAACGGCGTCGCAAGTCACCATCCCTGAGGTCCAGAGGTGAGGAAGCCCCCCGAGAAGACCCCGAGGCCCCGGCTACTACCCCCGCAAAACTCCGGGGACCAGCAGCCGGGGGGGCAGATGGACCAGCCCCACCCCCACTCCCCCCACTAGCAACAGACACACCAGCACTCGCTTCCTCCACCACAGACACATCCATACCGACAGTGACCCCACTTGCCCCACTCCCACTCACATGCACACTGGGGTCACAGTTATTTCTTTTCTCCACACACTTTCTGCCAGCAGGTTTTCCACCAGCATTACTACTGCTGCCACCTGCTGGCAGCACCTTCCCTGCCGGGGGGTTTTGGGAGCCTGGTGCTGCAGCTATTTTTGCCGGCGCCCCTGCCCCAGATAAGCCCGTGGGCACAGAGGACACCGGCAGGCAGGCACCACCTCCATTTTTAGCCACAACTGTGGCACCACTGCTCCCAGCAGCTGCCGGCGCTAAGCCCCGCCCCTTTTCGGGTGAAGCCACGCCCACTTGTGCGGGATTTACCCGCGAGGCCACGCCCCCCGCACCAGGCAGCACAGTGGGGGCCCCAGAGGCCACTCCCACCGGTGCCGTGGATGACAGGGAGGCCACGCCCCCCACACCAGGCAGCACGGTGGGGGCCCCGGAGGCCACTCCCACCGGTGCAGTGGGTGACAGGGAGGCCACGCCCCCCGCACCAGGCAGCACAGTGGGGGCCCCAGAGGCCACTCCCACCGGTGCCGTGGATGACAGGGAGGCCACGCCCCCCACACCAGGCAGCACGGCGGGGGCCCCAGAGGCCACTCCCACCGGTGCCTTTGGTGACAGGGAGGCCACGCCCCCCGCACCAGGCAGCACGGTGGGGGCCCCAGAGGCCACTCCCACTGGCGCTGTGGACGGCTGGGAGGCCACACACCCCGAAGCCGGCCGCGCAGGGACCCCCGAAGCTGACCCGGAGCCGGGTCTACTCACAGGGGCCCCTGGACCAGCGGCACCAGCTCTCAGGGGCATAGCACCCCCTACCGTCACACCCGTTGCCACAAAAAGCCTGGCCACCCCAGCTCCGGTGGCCGGCCCCAGGCTAGGCCACTCCCCCTCGGCACCCAGCGGCGGTGGAGCCCCCCGCGCTGACCCATTACTGGGCCCCTGCGCAGGGGGCCCCGACCTCGCCACGGATTTTGCCAGGGGAGCAAGCCCCACCTTTCGTTTATGAGCCGGCTCTGCCGGAGCCGCAGGCCCCGCGCCCTTCACCTTACCAGGTCTCTGGGTCCCTGAAAGTGATCCAGATTTAGTGGATCCGTGCGTGAGGGACCCAGACACCCCAGCACACGCCGCCGGAGATGCGGCCCCGGCTGTCGTTGCACCGCCGGCAGCGCAGGAGGCAGCGGCGGATGTACACGCCGCCCCCCGCACGCCAGCAGGCGCACCAGGTGCCAGGCCAGACCCCCCTTTTACAGGGGATCCAGCCTGAGCACCTCCACTGATGACTCCCACCATCGGGCCGCCCTCCGCGCCATGCTCCATATCAGACACCTTGGACCCACTGCCTCCATTACCACAAACAGAGGCAGCGTTCTGCGTGCCATGGCCTATGTTCTCCCCGCTCCCTCGCTGTGGACCCACAACAGAGTCCAAGCCGGGGTGGGTAGCGGGTGCCGCACAACGGGACAGGGGGGCCCCAGAGAGGGGGACATACACAAATTTGTGCGCAACAGTTGTTTTTCTCTTTTTTTTTGCTTTTCTCTTCATCCCCCTCACGGGTGCCTCATCCTCGCAGATCTCATCCCCGAACGTAAGCTGACCAAAACGTATCGGGGACTCGATCTGCTGGATCTGCTGCATGATAAGGCAGCCCCCCTCACTGCTACTGCTCCCATCCTCCTCATCCTCCCCCTCGCTCCCGCTGCCCTCTGAAGGGCTAGAATCCGACGGGAGAGCCATCTGCTCAGGGGCTATCCCGCTATACGATGCCTGGAGATCACTTACCAGGCCACCAGGCGGCGGGTAGGGTGCGACCTCCTCCACGCATACCTCTTCTTCCTCCTCCTCCACCGCCTGGCCGGGGCCCTGCGACCCCTCCAGAGCCCCACCGGTCATGGCTCTGAACCGGCTATCATTCTGCAGCTTTTCCTTAAATGGTCCGCTGCCCGCCATGATGGTGTTCCTGCGGTCCTCCAGGTCCTGTATGGCCCGCTTGATCTTCCGGACCGCGGCGGATAGCTCAGGCTTCTTACTGCCAGAGGCCCTCACGGACCTCTCCTGAGCCACCCTCAACTCCCCCCAGAGGGAACTTAGCTTCTTTGTGGCGTCCTCATACTCGCAGAGGTGTGCATGTATACGGGAGGCATAGGTGACGGTTGCCTCCCTCGACGCCTTGGTACCCCAATCAGGGGGCACCGCTGCAGCACCTCCGCTCATACTCGACCCACCTCCGGAGGGAGGAGCCGCCGCGGTCATAGCCTCGGGGGTCCTCCGGGTCCTCATGCCGGACCCCTTGCTGTCTTGGCCAGATCTTGTTGCCTTAGCCGGCTTGGTGTTTCTCCCACCCCCCGCCAGCTTGGACCGGGAGGTGGGAGCCGGGGGCCCGGCCCCGGAGGCCAGTCCCACCACAAGCTTTCCTTCCTGGGAAGGGGGCAGACAAAAAGTCCCAGATGGAAAAAAAAACCTCCCTTCCCAGGAGCTCTCTCCAAACGCAGCCACACAGTCCAGGAAGCACACTGCACACAGCTCACTGCAGGCTCCACCTCCACCACTTCCTGTAGGGAACTGCAACAGGCAGAACTGGAGCTCTTTTATTATAAAAGTACAAAAACACATATACAAAACACAAAAACCAAACCACAGATACAATTATACAACAAACAAACAACTAACAACCAACAAAACCCCAGCAAGACATAACCTAAAATCTGAAATTATATAGAGTCCAACAAAGAAATATAAGACGACACAAAGTTCAAGTCCTCCAGCAGACTCTGTAGGAGACCCCCCAGCAAGGGAAGACCCTACCATAACTCCAGGGTGCGCCCTAAAACGCACCCGACCCCCAGCATACACAACATCCATACCTGCACATTCATACCTAACCCCCTAACAAAAAAGGAAAACTAAATAACTGGCCCACTGCCAAAAACAAAGAAATAGGCCACCTGGCCGAAACAAAACTTAATGCACAGCAAACCTTTTTTTTTGTAGTTTTTTATATATTTTTTTTTTTTTTTTTTTTTTTTTTTTTTTTCCCCCCACCACCATTTTTTAACACCCAAGGTCCCACGAGAGTCTGTGGCCTTATCACAACAAGCCCCACTAAAGTTTGTGGCCATTTCACACACAAAAAGGTCCCTTTGCCTCTTCCGGCATCCCGCAGGACGTCCACATTTTTCACAAAACCACCGCAAACCCCTCCCCCCTCCCCCCTAAAGCCCCCCACCCAACCTAAACTAACCCCCCCACACACACAATACACATACATTATTTATATACAACACAACATAACGATGTAACAACAACTAACCAAATCATCATGACATAACAACTTAACCGTAAGACTACTAAACATGAACCAAAGGATCAGACCCAAGTTCAGTGCTTGCAAGCCCTATATTCAGATTCTGAACCGTAAAACAAAAAACTACAAATGTGAGGGGAGCAGCCCACCACCAGGAAACTGGAGACTACAGAGGCTCTCACCCTGCTCTAACACACAAACAGCCTGTCCCTCCCTATTAAAGAAAAAGAAAAACCTGTCCCTACCGCCCTACCAATCTTTCCCTACCTGTCCCTACCTGTCCCTCTCTGACCCTCACTACCAACCTAATGCTAACTACCTATCCCTAAAGACTGTCCCTACCTGTCCCTCCCTGACCCTACACATCCATCTGACCCTACAAATAAATATAAAATATAGAAAGGACTAAACTAACCCTATCACAGACACACATACCCTAACTCTCCCTAGGGCACATTAAATGAGAACCCCCTCCATAGAAGGGAAGCCCTCCCTGCACCCAGCCTCTCATACTCCAGCGAGCGCACTTTTGCCAGGTCACCCAGGATGTTCCTAATCACCTCTTCCCGGGGGAGGACTTTATGCTGGGTGGACACTAAACACCGTGCGTTCCACGTGTAAAACCTAGTCACTAAACTAACTAAGAAGACAGTGCCCCGATCTCGGCCACCAAGGGATCTGAATGCCCCATAGGCCCACTCCGCATAGGAAAGGCCTGCCAGCCTAGGCCAGCCAATGGAAGCACCCACCCTACTGTAGACCTCTGTATTAAAGGGACATTGAAGCAGGAAGTGCTCCATGCTTTCAAGCATGCCGCCACACTCCTCGCGGGGACAATCCCGGTCATCAGAGTTCCTGTACTTCAGGTTGCCCCTCACATACAGTCTCCCATGGAAGCAGCGCCAAGTCAAGTCCCAAAACTTCAAGGGGATCCGCTTAGAGTTTAATAACCCGAGCCCCACCTCCAGATCCCGGCTTGGGCAATCCTTGAGGGCCAGGGGCTTCTGGAAGTGGGTCAACAGAACCCTATTGTCAAGTAACCTCCTTGACAAGGTCCTGATCTCCCACACTCCCAGACCCCACCGGCGGATCGCCTTCACAACCAGGGTAGCATAAGCCGGAAGATGCCCATGAGGCGTGCGAAGGTCCTTCACCCGCCCTCCTGTCTCCCATTCCTGGAAGAAAGGCCGAAACCACCCCCTACAGGAGAATACCCACGGAGGAGCCCTCTCTAACCAGAGGTTGGCGATGTTTGCCTTAAGAAAGGTGTTTACTAGAAACACCACCGGGTTGACCATACCCAACCCTCCTAGTCTCCTCGTGCGGTACGTGACCTCCCTCTTGATCAGGTTCAGCCTATTCCCCCATAATAGTTGGAAGAACAGGCTGTAGACCCGTGTCCAAAGAGGTTCTGGCAAGATGCAGACGCTGCCCAGGTATATTAATAAAGGGAGCAAATACCCCTTGGCCAGGTTAACCCTTTCCCTCAGGGTCAAGGACCAACCCTTCCACTGATCCACCTTCTGGGCGGCAATCTTAAGTCTGCCCTCCCAGTTTTGCTGGGGATAGTCCCCCGGGCCGAAACTGATGCCTAAAATTTTTGCTGTGGCCTGAGGCCCTGGAAGGGTGTCCGGGAGATCGAAACTTGGATCTCCCCCTCCCAGCCAGAGACTCTCACACTTATCCCGGTTGATCATGGACCCAGAAGCCACCGAGTAGCGCTCAACTTCAGACATGACCCAGTCCGCCTCCTCTCTCGAGGATACAAAGAGGGAAACGTCGTCGGCGTACGCCACTACCCTCAAGGTGGCCTCTGGCTCCGCCCGGTCCATCCCGACTCCCACCAACGGTCCGCGTTCCACTCTCCTTAAAAAGGGGTCGATCGCGAACACGTATAACAGTGGGCTCAGAGGACAGCCCTGGCGGACACCAGACCTCACCTCAAAAGGGGGTCCGACCCAACCGTTCACAAGCGGAAAAGTCTCTGCCCCATTGTATAATACTCTCAACCAATCAACAAACCTCCCGGGCAGACCGTACCTCAGAAGGACGGACCAGAGGTACTCATGGTTAACCCGGTCAAAGGCCTTCGCTTGGTCTAAGGACAGCAAGTACCCCTTCCAGAGACCTGCCCTGCCCCGCTCCACTGCCTCCCGGACACCGAGCACAGCACTAAAAGTACTGCGGCCTGGAACAGAGCAGTGCTGGGCCCCCGAAAGGAGCCGGGGTGCAAACTTCACCAACCGATTGAAAAGCACCTTTGCCAGAACCTTTCGGTCCGTATTGAGAAGCGCTATGGGACGCCAATTCTCAATACGGGACGAGTCTTTACCCTTTGACAGGATAATCAGGGCGGACTTCCTCATTGAACCGGGAAGAATGTCCGAGGAAAGACATTCATTAAAAACCTCAGTCATGAGGGGGACCAAAGAGTCCCTAAAAGTCCTGTAAAACTCGGATGTTAAGCCATCCGGACCGGGCGATTTTTTGGGCCGGAGCCCATCAATGGCCCGTCTCACTTCCTCTTCCCTGATTGCTTCTGCCAAACCATGAAGAGAGGGGTCATCCCCTGGTTCAGGGATGGTTTCAGCCAGGAAAGCCGACATCTCATCCCGATCTGGATCCCTCCTTCCCAAGAGATGCGAGTAGAAGGATCTGACCACCTCCAGGATCCCTGATTTGGATCTGTTCAGGGAACCCGTACTGTCGATCAGTCCTGTTACCATCTTGCAACTCACTGACATCCTGCAGTTCCTGTAGGGGTCGGGCGAGCGGTACCTCCCGAAATCCCTCTCAAAAACTAAGGATGTGTGCCTATCATACTGGCACCCCTTGAGCAAGGCCTTCACCCTGGAGATTTCCTCACGGTCCCCTCCAGTCGAGACGAGCTGCTCGAGTTTCCTCCCCAGCTCCCGATACAGGCGGTACCTGTTCAGGCCTCTGAGGCTCGAAAGCTGACGGAAGAACCCCGCAACCCTTGTTTTGAAGATCTCCCACCACTCAGACTTACTGCTACAGAGACCCAAGAGAGGCACCTGGCTCTGAAGAAATTCCTCAAAGGATTGTCTCACATCCGCTTCTTCCAACAGGGACGAATTCAGCTTCCATAGGCCTCTCCCTATCCGGGGAGTCTCTGCAACATTCAAAGAAAAGGAAATGAAACAGTGATCGGAGAATTCCACCTCAACAGCGGACACTGCAGAAGAGACGGCTTCCTCCTTTAAAAAAAACCTATCTATCCTAGACCTACAACTACCCCTATGAAAGGTGAAACCCCCGTGACCTGGGGTGTGCCGGATGTGGACATCCACCAGGCGAGCTTCGCTTGCTATGCTGTTGAGGGTATTACTATCAAAAGCCAGCCTTCGGTCTCCGGGGCCTCCCCTATCACGGGGTCTAGTTATAGTATTAAAGTCCCCACCGAAGACCACCTGCCGGCTGGTAAAAAGATAGGGCTTGATCTTCAGGAAGAGACATTTACGGTCCCACTCTGACTGTGGACCATAGATGTTAATGAGCCGGAGCTCCTGTCCCCCCATGAAGACGTCAAGGACCAAGCACCTCCCCATTTCTACCTCGATCACCCGTCTGCATTCCACCGAAGCAGCCTTAAAAAGGACCGCTACCCCGCTATACGGCTCGGCCGCAAGAGACCAGTATGAGGGCCCGCACCTCCACTCCCTCCTTGCTTTGTAAATGGCCCCCATGTCTGTTAGTCTGGTCTCCTGCAAAAATAAAATGTCAGCCTCAACTCGGTTGAAAAAATCAAAGGCCATAAATCTGGCCGCATCTGACTTTATACTGGCGACATTAATCGACGCCAGAGTCAACGGGGTAGGTTCCGCCATCATGGGTGATTGAGTTAGACGGCCTTCTTTTTAACCGCACCCCTCAATTTACCTTTTTCACCTTCAGAGGAGGAGCCAGACTCTCCCCTCCTCTTTAGTGACACCGAGGTGTCCATAGCACCCGTCACCACCCTCCCAGTACCGGGTTCCTCACCCCTGGACCCCAGGGCAGTCCCCCCCCCAGAGGAAAGTGAGCCCTCCGGAGGACGGACCCCGCCGCTCCCTGAAGGCACCTCAGATGTTACTGCCGGTCCCTCACCCCCGACCTCCGACACAGCAGAGTCATCGAGGGCATGGAACCGGTTGGAGAGGGGGATCAGAGGGGAGCCGGTGAGCCCTTCCGTAGGCACCTTAGTGGCCAGGGGGGGGGCCTTAGATGTTTTTGCCCCTTTTCGTTTCCTCCTCCGACTCTTACTGGTCTTATTGTCACCTTTTGTTTTAGGCTGCTCCACCACCTCCTCGTCCAGACTTTCATACTGGGAGGAGTCATCAGAAGCAGCCACCTCCTCCCTCTCCATCCTCCTGATCTCCTCGCTCACCGCCTCCTCCCCCAGGGCCTCAGGGGCACCGGCTGCCGCTTCCGAGGAGGGTACAGACATCACCCCAGTCGCCTGGGGCTTATCCTGCCCCCTACCCCCACGGCGCCTCACCTGATGCCACTGGTGGGCAGATGTACTGGCCACGCCTTCCTTCACCGACCCCTCAGCTCCTCTCCCGCCCCCACCTCCGGCTCCAGCAGAGGATGCACCGCTGGGGACCCCCCCATGGCTCTCCCCCGCCTGACCAGAGATGGTGTTAGAAAAGGAGCGGGGGCAGCGGCTGTACGGGTGACCTAGGTCACCACACAGGTGACACCTAATGTCACCACAGGCCGCGGCAAGATGACCTACCCCGCCACACAAGGCACATTTCTGCACCTTGCAGCCCGCGCTGAAGTGGCGGGGATCACCGCACCTGTGGCAGACCTTTGGTTGCCCCTGGTAGAAGATCAGGATCCTGTCCCTCCCCAGGAATGCTGAGGAGGGGATGTGGGTGACAGTACCGCCTGAGACCTTCAACCTCATCATGAAGGTCCAGCCCCCTGACCAGATGCCAAACTCGTCCCTGTTCTTTTTTGGGACGTCCGTGACCTCCCCATAGCGGGAAAGCCACGTCATAATATCGACCCCAGAGAGTGACTCGTTATTAGTTAGAACGGTCACTCTCTTTACTCCATTTTGGCGAGACACCGCCTGCACGGCAAAGTCTCGCCAGCCGGGCTCCCCCTTCACCAGTTCAAAATTCGACCAAAAAAGCTCTAGGCCCTCCGGCCGAACAAAACTGATGTCGAAGATGGGGGTACCAAAAGGATGGATCAGGGCAAAGATGTCAGTCGCCCTGAAGTTCATCTTCAGGAGGAGCTCCACGACCCTTGCTCTTGGCGGGCACGCTTCACTGCCCCTCCACCGAAGACGAACTACATTCCTCCTGGCCACCCCCTGCCCGGCTGTCGGGAGGGACCACGCTGTCTCCCCCTCCTTTTTATCTTGGAAGGCGGCCAGGCCATGCCTATCTAGCCAAAAGGCCAGGTCCACCTCTCTTCCCTCTACCTGGATCGTCCGTTCTCCCTTCTTGAGGGCCTCCAGGAAACGGCGTCGCAAGTCACCATCCCTGAGGTCCAGAGGTGAGGAAGCCCCCCGAGAAGACCCCGAGGCCCCGGCTACTACCCCCGCAAAACTCCGGGGACCAGCAGCCGGGGGGGCAGATGGACCAGCCCCACCCCCACTCCCCCCACTAGCAATAGACACACCAGCACTCGCTTCCTCCACCACAGACACATCCATACCGACAGTGACCCCACTTGCCCCACCCCCACTCACATGCACACTGGGGTCACAGTTATTTCTTTTCTCCACACACTTTCTGCCAGCAGGTTTTCCACCAGCATTACTACTGCTGCCACCTGCTGGCAGCACCTTCCCTGCCGGGGGGTTTTGGGAGCCTGGTGCTGCAGCTATTTTTGCCGGCGCCCCTGCCCCAGATAAGCCCGTGGGCACAGAGGACACCGGCAGGCAGGCACCACCTCCATTTTTAGCCACAACTGTGGCACCACTGCTCCCAGCAGCTGCCGGCGCTAAGCCCCGCCCCTTTTCGGGTGAAGCCACGCCCACTTGTGCGGGATTTACCCGCGAGGACACGCCCCCTGCACCAGGCAGCACAGTGGGGGCCCCAGAGGCCACTCCCACTGGTGCCGTGGGTGACAGGGAGGCCACGCCCCCCGCACCAGGCAGCACAGTGGGGGCCCCAGAGGCCACTCCCACCGGTGCCGTGGATGACAGGGAGGCCACGCCCCCCACACCAGGCAGCACAGTGGGGGCCCCAGAGGCCACTCCTACTGGCGCCGTGGACAGCTGGGAGGCCACACCCCCCGAAGCCGGCCGCGCAGGGACCCCCGAAGCCGACCCGGAGCCGGGTCTACTCACAGGGGCCCCTGGACCAGCGGCACCAGCTCTCAGGGGCATAGCACCCCCTACCGTCACACCCGTTGCCACAAAAAGCCTGGCCACCCCAGCTCCGGCGGTCGGCCCCAGGCTAGGCCACTCCCCCTCGGCACCCAGCGGCGGTGGAGCCCCCCGCGCTGACCCATTACTGGGCCCCTGCGCAGGGGGCCCCGACCTCGCCACGGATTTTGCCAGGGGAGCAAGCCCCACCTTTCCTTTATGAGCCGGCTCTGCCGGAGCGGCAGGCCCCGCGCCCTTCACCTTACCAGGTCTCTGGGTCCCTGAAAGTGATCCAGATTTAGTGGATCCGCGCGTGAGGGACCCAGAAACCCCAGCACACGCCGCCGGAGATGCGGCCCCGGCTGTCGGTGCGCCGCCAGCAGAGCAGGAGGCAGCGGCAGATGTACAAGCCGCCCCCCGCACGCCAGCAGGCGCACCAGGTGCCAGGCCAGACCTCCCTTTTACAGGGGATCCAGCCTGAGCACCACCATAGATCACACCCACCGTCGGGCCGCCCTCCGCGCCATGCTCCATATCAGACACCTTGGACCCACTGCCTCCATTACCACAAACAGGGGCAGCGCTCTGCGTGCCATGGCCTATAGTCTCCCCGCTCCCTCGCTGTGGACCCACAACAGAGTCCAAGCCGGGGTGGGTGGCGGGTGCCGCACAACGGGACAGGGGGGCCCCAGAGAGGGGGACATACACAAACTTGTGCGCAACAGTTGTTTTTCTCTTTTTTTTTGCTTTTCTCTTCATCCCCCTCACGGGTGCCTCATCCTCGCAGATCTCATCCCCGAACGTAAGCTGACCAAAACGTATCGGGGACTCGATCTGCTGGATCTGCTGCATGATAAGGCAGCCCCCCTCACTGCTACTGCTCCCATCCTCCTCATCCTCCCCCTCGCTCCCGCTGCCCTCTGAAGGGCTAGAATCAGACGGGAGAGCCATCTGCTCAGGGGCTATCCCGCTATGCGATGCCTGGAGATCACTTACCAGGCCACCAGGCGGTGGGTAGGGTGCGACCTCCTCCACGCATACCTCTTCTTCCTCCTCCTCCACCGCCTGGCCGGGGCCCTGCGACCCCTCCAGAGCCCCACCGGTCATGGCTCTGAACCGGTCATCATTAAGCAGCTTCTCCATGAAGGGTCCACTTCCTGCCAGTATGGTGCTCCTGCGGTCTTCCAGGTCTTGAATGGCCCGCTTGATCTTCCGGACCGCGGCGGATAGCTCAGGCTTCTTACTGCCAGAGGCCCTCACGGACCTCTCCTGAGCCACCCTCAACTCCCCCCAGAGGGAACTTAGCTTCTTTGTGGCGTCCTCATACTCGCAGAGGTGCGCATGTATACGGGAGGCATAGGTGACGGTTGCCTCCCTCGACGCCTTGGTACCCCAATCAGGGGGCACCGCTGCAGCACCTCCGCTCGTACTCGACCTACCTCCGGAGGGAGGAGCCGCCGCGGTCGTAGCCTCGGGGGTCCTCCGGGTCCTCATGCTGGAACCCCTGCTGTCTTGGCCAGATCTTGCAGCCTTAGCCGGCTTGGTGTTCCTCCCACCCCCCGCCAGCTTGGACCGGGAGGTGGGAGCCTGGGGCCCAGCCCCGGAGGCCAGTCCCACTCTGAGCCTTGTTTCCTGGGAAGGGGGCAGACAAAAAGTCCCAGATGGAAAAAAAAAAAAAAAAAAAACCTCCCTTCCCAGGAGCTCTCTCCACAGCAGCACTCAGTCCAGGAAGCACACTCAGCACAGCTCACTGCAGGCTCCACCTCCACCACTTCCTGAAAGAAGCTGCAGCAGGCTGAACTGGAGCTCTTTTATTATAAAAGTACAAAAACACATATACAAAACACAAAAACCAAACCACAGATACAATTATACAACAAACAAACAACTAACAACCAACAAAACCCCAGCAAGACATAACCTAAAATCTGAAATTATATAGAGTCCAACAAAGAAATATAAGACGACACAAAGTTCAAGTCCTCCAGCAGACTCTGTAGGAGACCCCCCAGCAAGGGAAGACCCTACCATAACTCCAGGGTGCGCCCTAAAACGCACCCGACCCCCAGCATACACAACATCCATACCTGCACATTCATACCTAACCCCCTAACAAAAAAGGAAAACTAAATAACTGGCCCACTGCCAAAAACAAAGAAATAGGCCACCTGGCCGAAACAAAACCTAATGCACAGCAAACCTTTTTTTTGTAGTTTTTTATATTTTTTTTTTTTTTTTTTTTTTTTTTTTTCCCCCACCACCATTTTTTAACACCCAAGGTCCCACGAGAGTCTGTGGCCTTATCACAACAAGCCCCACTAAAGTTTGTGGCCATTTCACACACAAAAAGGTCCCTTTGCCTCTTCCGGCATCCCGCAGGACGTCCACATTTTTCACAAAACCACCGCAAACCCCTCCCCCCTAAAGCCCCCCACCCAACCTAAACTAACCCCCCCACACACACAATACACATACATTATTTATATACAACACAACATAACGATGTAACAACAACTAACCAAATCATCATGACATAACAACTTAACCGTAAGACTACTAAACATGAACCAAAGGATCAGACCCAAGTTCAGTGCTTGCAAGCCCTATATTCAGATTCTGAACCGTAAAACAAAAAACTACAAATGTGAGGGGAGCAGCCCACCACCAGGAAACTGGAGACTACAGAGGCTCTCACCCTGCTCTAACACACAAACAGCCTGTCCCTCCCTATTAAAGAAAAAGAAAAACCTGTCCCTACCGCCCTACCAATCTTTCCCTACCTGTCCCTACCTGTCCCTCTCTGACCCTCACTACCAACCTAATGCTAACTACCTATCCCTAAAGACTGTCCCTACCTGTCCCTCCCTGACCCTACACATCCATCTGACCCTACAAATAAATATAAAATATAGAAAGGACTAAACTAACCCTATCACAGACACACATACCCTAACTCTCCCTAGGGCACATTAAATGAGAACCCCCTCCATAGAAGGGAAGCCCTCCCTGCACCCAGCCTCTCATACTCCAGCGAGCGCACTTTTGCCAGGTCACCCAGGATGTTCCTAATCACCTCTTCCCGGGGGAGGACTTTATGCTGGGTGGACACTAAACACCGTGCGTTCCACGTGTAAAACCTAGTCACTAAACTAACTAAGAAGACAGTGCCCCGATCTCGGCCACCAAGGGATCTGAATGCCCCATAGGCCCACTCCGCATAGGAAAGGCCTGCCAGCCTAGGCCAGCCAATGGAAGCACCCACCCTACTGTAGACCTCTGTATTAAAGGGACATTGAAGCAGGAAGTGCTCCATGCTTTCAAGCATGCCGCCACACTCCTCGCGGGGACAATCCCGGTCATCAGAGTTCCTGTACTTCAGGTTGCCCCTCACATACAGTCTCCCATGGAAGCAGCGCCAAGTCAAGTCCCAAAACTTCAAGGGGATCCGCTTAGAGTTTAATAACCCGAGCCCCACCTCCAGATCCCGGCTTGGGCAATCCTTGAGGGCCAGGGGCTTCTGGAAGTGGGTCAACAGAACCCTATTGTCAAGTAACCTCCTTGACAAGGTCCTGATCTCCCACACTCCCAGACCCCACCGGCGGATCGCCTTCACAACCAGGGTAGCATAAGCCGGAAGATGCCCATGAGGCGTGCGAAGGTCCTTCACCCGCCCTCCTGTCTCCCATTCCTGGAAGAAAGGCCGAAACCACCCCCTACAGGAGAATACCCACGGAGGAGCCCTCTCTAACCAGAGGTTGGCGATGTTTGCCTTAAGAAAGGTGTTTACTAGAAACACCACCGGGTTGACCATACCCAACCCTCCTAGTCTCCTCGTGCGGTACGTGACCTCCCTCTTGATCAGGTTCAGCCTATTCCCCCATAATAGTTGGAAGAACAGGCTGTAGACCCGTGTCCAAAGAGGTTCTGGCAAGATGCAGACGCTGCCCAGGTATATTAATAAAGGGAGCAAATACCCCTTGGCCAGGTTAACCCTTTCCCTCAGGGTCAAGGACCAACCCTTCCACTGATCCACCTTCTGGGCGGCAATCTTAAGTCTGCCCTCCCAGTTTTGCTGGGGATAGTCCCCCGGGCCGAAACTGATGCCTAAAATTTTTGCTGTGGCCTGAGGCCCTGGAAGGGTGTCCGGGAGATCGAAACTTGGATCTCCCCCTCCCAGCCAGAGACTCTCACACTTATCCCGGTTGATCATGGACCCAGAAGCCACCGAGTAGCGCTCAACTTCAGACATGACCCAGTCCGCCTCCTCTCTCGAGGATACAAAGAGGGAAACGTCGTCGGCGTACGCCACTACCCTCAAGGTGGCCTCTGGCTCCGCCCGGTCCATCCCGACTCCCACCAACGGTCCGCGTTCCACTCTCCTTAAAAAGGGGTCGATCGCGAACACGTATAACAGTGGGCTCAGAGGACAGCCCTGGCGGACACCAGACCTCACCTCAAAAGGGGGTCCGACCCAACCGTTCACAAGCGGAAAAGTCTCTGCCCCATTGTATAATACTCTCAACCAATCAACAAACCTCCCGGGCAGACCGTACCTCAGAAGGACGGACCAGAGGTACTCATGGTTAACCCGGTCAAAGGCCTTCGCTTGGTCTAAGGACAGCAAGTACCCCTTCCAGAGACCTGCCCTGCCCTGCTCCACTGCCTCCCGGACACCGAGCACAGCACTAAAAGTACTGCGGCCTGGAACAGAGCAGTGCTGGGCCCCCGAAAGGAGCCGGGGTGCAAACTTCACCAACCGATTGAAAAGCACCTTTGCCAGAACCTTTCGGTCCGTATTGAGAAGCGCTATGGGACGCCAATTCTCAATACGGGACGAGTCTTTACCCTTTGACAGGATAATCAGGGCGGACTTCCTCATTGAACCGGGAAGAATGTCCGAGGAAAGACATTCATTAAAAACCTCAGTCATGAGGGGGACCAAAGAGTCCCTAAAAGTCCTGTAAAACTCGGATGTTAAGCCATCCGGACCGGGCGATTTTTTGGGCCGGAGCCCATCAATGGCCCGTCTCACTTCCTCTTCCCTGATTGCTTCTGCCAAACCATGAAGAGAGGGGTCATCCCCTGGTTCAGGGATGGTTTCAGCCAGGAAAGCCGACATCTCATCCCGATCTGGATCCCTCCTTCCCAAGAGATGCGAGTAGAAGGATCTGACCACCTCCAGGATCCCTGATTTGGATCTGTTCAGGGAACCCGTACTGTCGATCAGTCCTGTTACCATCTTGCAACTCACTGACATCCTGCAGTTCCTGTAGGGGTCGGGCGAGCGGTACCTCCCGAAATCCCTCTCAAAAACTAAGGATGTGTGCCTATCATACTGGCACCCCTTGAGCAAGGCCTTCACCCTGGAGATTTCCTCACGGTCCCCTCCAGTCGAGACGAGCTGCTCGAGTTTCCTCCCCAGCTCCCGATACAGGCGGTACCTGTTCAGGCCTCTGAGGCTCGAAAGCTGACGGAAGAACCCCGCAACCCTTGTTTTGAAGATCTCCCACCACTCAGACTTACTGCTACAGAGACCCAAGAGAGGTACCTGGCTCTGAAGAAATTCCTCAAAGGATTGTCTCACATCCGCTTCTTCCAACAGGGACGAATTCAGCTTCCATAGGCCTCTCCCTATCCGGGGAGTCTCTGCAACATTCAAAGAAAAGGAAATGAAACAGTGATCGGAGAATTCCACCTCAACAGCGGACACTGCAGAAGAGACGGCTTCCTCCTTTAAAAAAAACCTATCTATCCTAGACCTACAACTACCCCTATGAAAGGTGAAACCCCCGTGACCTGGGGTGTGCCGGATGTGGACATCCACCAGGCGAGCTTCGCTTGCTATGCTGTTGAGGGTATTACTATCAAAAGCCAGCCTTCGGTCTCCGGGGCCTCCCCTATCACGGGGTCTAGTTATAGTATTAAAGTCCCCACCGAAGACCACCTGCCGGCTGGTAAAAAGATAGGGCTTGATCTTCAGGAAGAGACATTTACGGTCCCACTCTGACTGTGGACCATAGATGTTAATGAGCCGGAGCTCCTGTCCCCCCATGAAGACGTCAAGGACCAAGCACCTCCCCATTTCTACCTCGATCACCCGTCTGCATTCCACCGAAGCGGCCTTAAAAAGGACCGCTACCCCGCTATACGGCTCGGCCGCAAGAGACCAGTATGAGGGCCCGCACCTCCACTCCCTCCTTGCTTTGTAAATGGCCCCCATGTCTGTTAGTCTGGTCTCCTGCAAAAATAAAATGTCAGCCTCAACTCGGTTGAAAAAATCAAAGGCCATAAATCTGGCCGCATCTGACTTTATACTGGCGACATTAATCGACGCCAGAGTCAACGGGGTAGGTTCCGCCATCATGGGTGATTGAGTTAGACGGCCTTTTTTTTAACCGCACCCCTCAATTTACCTTTTTCACCCTCAGAGGAGGAGCCAGACTCTCCCCTCCTCTTTAGTGACACCGAGGTGTCCATAGCACCCGTCACCACCTTCCCAGTACCGGGTTCCTCACCCCTGGACCCCAGGGCAGTCCCCCCCCCAGAGGAAAGTGAGCCCTCCGGAGGACGGACCCCGCCGCTCCCTGAAGGCACCTCAGATGTTACTGCCGGTCCCTCACCCCCGACCTCCGACACAGCAGAGTCATCGAGGGCATGGAACCGGTTGGAGAGGGGGATCAGAGGGGAGCCGGTGAGCCCTTCCGTAGGCACCTTAGTGGCCAGGGGGGGGGCCTTAGATGTTTTTGCCCCTTTTCGTTTCCTCCTCCGACTCTTACTGGTCTTATTGTCACCTTTTGTTTTAGGCTGCTCCACCACCTCCTCGTCCAGACTTTCATACTGGGAGGAGTCATCAGAAGCAGCCACCTCCTCCCTCTCCATCCTCCTGATCTCCTCGCTCACCGCCTCCTCCCCCAGGGCCTCAGGGGCACCGGCTGCCGCTTCCGAGGAGGGTACAGACATCACCCCAGTCGCCTGGGGCTTATCCTGCCCCCTACCCCCACGGCGCCTCACCTGATGCCACTGGTGGGCAGATGTACTGGCCACGCCTTCCTTCACCGACCCCTCAGCTCCTCTCCCGCCCCCACCTCCGGCTCCAGCAGAGGATGCACCGCTGGGGACCCCCCCATGGCTCTCCCCCGCCTGACCAGAGATGGTGTTAGAAAAGGAGCGGGGGCAGCGGCTGTACGGGTGACCTAGGTCACCACACAGGTGACACCTAATGTCACCACAGGCCGCGGCAAGATGACCTACCCCGCCACACAAGGCACATTTCTGCACCTTGCAGCCCGCGCTGAAGTGGCGGGGATCACCGCACCTGTGGCAGACCTTTGGTTGCCCCTGGTAGAAGATCAGGATCCTGTCCCTCCCCAGGAATGCTGAGGAGGGGATGTGGGTGACAGTACCGCCTGAGACCTTCAACCTCATCATGAAGGTCCAGCCCCCTGACCAGATGCCAAACTCGTCCCTGTTCTTTTTTGGGACGTCCGTGACCTCCCCATAGCGGGAAAGCCACGTCATAATATCAACCCCAGAGAGTGACTCGTTATTAGTTAGAACGGTCACTCTCTTTACTCCATTTTGGCGAGACACCGCCTGCACGGCAAAGTCTCGCCAGCCGGGCTCCCCCTTCACCAGTTCAAAATTCGACCAAAAAAGCTCTAGGCCCTCCGGCCGAACAAAACTGATGTCGAAGATGGGGGTACCAAAAGGATGGATCAGGGCAAAGATGTCAGTCGCCCTGAAGTTCATCTTCAGGAGGAGCTCCACGACCCTTGCTCTTGGCGGGCACGCTTCACTGCCCCTCCACCGAAGACGAACTACATTCCTCCTGGCCACCCCCT